>NC_037544.1:30016260-30030510 GCF_001531365.2 Cynara cardunculus var. scolymus | reverse complement strand
TATATATATATATATATATATATATATAATTTGAAGGATCAAACGAGAACGGTATCTACTTAAAAGAACACGAAAACAGGCAAATCACATGTAATTTTACAGTAACATCATACAAAAATCACATGTGATTTAGACGACCTTTGCCCGGCGACTTGAAGACGGAGCCACAAGTCGTCCGGACACTTTTTTTGACCATTAATGTAAAATCACATGTGATTTTGCATATGATTTACCCGTTTTCGTGTTCTTTTAATTATGTACCGTTCTCGTTTGATGTATGTGTGTGTGTATATATATATATATGTGTGTGTGTGTGTGTGTGGACTTAATCAAATGAGAACTAATTAGTTTGTGGTAACCATGAGGTCCAATATGAGGTAATCATTTTATGATCTTAATTGTATTACCTTAATTAATAGGTAAAGGGCATTTTAGTAAAATGATTAATTATAATTTAAATATTTTTCTTATTTAATAGTTATCAAATTCGGTTTTCTTAATTATCAAGAATTCGGTTTCCTTAATTATCTCAACAAAATTGTATCACAGTTGTGTATCACATTGTGGTTGTGTGTGTCCTAAAACTCAGATCACATCCGTTATCAACCAATGTTCGAAACATTAACACAATGTGTATCACAATTGGTTTTGTGTCTTACTGTTATAAATTTTTGGGTATCACAGTGTGTATCATATTTGTTTTGTGTTTTACTGTTAGAAATTCTTGGTCGGAGAGAGAGGGGGAGAGAGGAGAGATATTTAAAAAAGACTCATTTACCCCTATATATTATCAATAAATTTAAATTATTTGAAAATTAATATGTTTAATAATAACCATTGATTATTAATAATGTGTGGTTGAGATTGAATTTCACAGTTATCACCAAAATAACACTCCCATCGCAATTGGCAGGTCCGCAACTTACGGAGGGGTCAAAGTGTAAAACAGAGAAAGTTTCTAAAGATGTCCGTAATTACAAGGACCAAATATGTAAATTAGGTATAGGTCCAGAGAAGTTTTTGTCCAAATATATATATTTGGTCCCAACTGCAGAAACTTTCTTTACTTTGACCCTCTATAAATTGTGGATCAGCCAACCACGAAGGGATTGACATTTTGGTGATCTTAGAAGAGAAAGCTAAGAGATGAAACCAACATCTAAAATGGATATTTCAATTAAATACTTCTATATATAGGGGTAGGTTTAATTGAAAATCATATTTTATTGCAAACATGAAGATCAATCTTGGCCATTAATTAAAAAATTTAGAAAACTAATCAATGGTTAAAGCATAAAATGCTTACTAGAGAAGTGATTAGAGGCAAAATAAAATTTTGAATGCCTATCTTTTTTAACTTTTTATTTTATTTTTAATTAAAAAACTGTTACTCTCTTGATTTTTTGTAATAACAAAAAAAAAAAGAGGAAATAAATTGAATGTAATTTAATAACATGAAACTCAATGATCATGAAACCTACGACCATTTATTATAGCTTATCGTTTCATACTCCGTGAAACCGCCGATGGGGCTTAGTATAAAATGAGAGTTTGTAGCTTTATGTGTAGTTTGGGGTTAAGAAGGAGAACTATTGTGAGAAAAGGCGACGGTGGACGCTGTAATGAGAATTGACGGTGCTCTACATCGTAGTTAGTTTGTCACCAATCGGGGAGACGCTAGCCACTTCAAAGATCGGTTTAGGCTACGCCGTGTATTGTGAGTTACACGTGATTTATTTTTAAAATGGTTGCATGTCTTATTATCCACAAGTTGTTTGAAGTTTCTCGAGATTTTTGATATGCTATATATACGTGAAAAGTTCGATATTTTTATAATATGTGTTTTAAGTACTTGTGTGTCAATAAGGATGTACTACGGCATGATTTTGTAAAGACGAGCATGCTTTGTGAGTTTGTCTAAGCCGTAAGTGTGGACATACTGTATGAGTTCGCCAGGTAATACTGTGTGAAGTAGACATCTCCCATGATGTTGTTGCTTTGTGATGTAGACACGCGCTAAAATATCTTTATTTTGTGAAAATCATTATTCTCATCAAGGCATGCTAAATTTATGAAGCTTCGTGAAAATTATTTTTTTATAAAAGTTGTTCATGCATGAAAACCGTGGATTCACTGGGCCTAAGGCTCACCCAAAACTCTTTTAAAACTTTTACCCAGGCGGCTTTTGAGTGGAAAGAAAAGTGCAATAAAGAGAGATATAAGGATTAAGATCAAAGAAGGACATGTGCAGATCAAGGCATTGTTATATAGAGCAAAGTATGTTCGTCAAGATTGTAATGTTACATAGCGATATAATTTGTAAGATTGAAGATTTTATTTCCACTGCAATGTAAGTGTTTGATCTTGGGATAGTAGTTTTGTTATATATAAGTATTCGAAATTTTGGGATGTTACAAGTGGTATCAGAGCAAAATTTAAGTTAATTAGGTTACTGAAACCTAAACTTAAACTGAGGATGGAAGATTTTATTATTGATAGATGTGTGACTAAAGATTGATTTATAGTGATGAGAGTGGTAATTGAAGTTAATTTAGGGTTAGTCTTAAACCAGATTAAAGCAGAGAAGTCGTTAGATGGTTTAATATCATTGGATATAATGACATTGATAGAGAAGTGTTTATGCAAAACACATGGTAAGATGAGATAAAATAGATGTAGAATGGTGTTGGTGGATAAAGTTTTGGTGACAAACTCCCACTGATTTTCTTTAGTGGGGAGAGAATATGTTTAGCTTTGAGAATAATATGAACTCAGAGTATTGATGATATAGTGAGTTGATTCATCATTTATTTGCATAGGCAAATTTCGAGGACGAAATTTTGTTAAGGGGGAAAGTTTGTAATAACCAAAAAAAGAGAGGAAATAAATTGAATGTAATTTAATAACAGGAAACTCAATGGTCATGAAACCTACGACCATTTATTATGGCTTATCGTTTCATATTCCGTGAAACCGTCGATGGGGCTTAGTATAAAATGGGAGTTTGTAGCTTTATGTGTAGTTTGGGGTTAAAAAGGAGAACTATTGTGAGAAAAGGCGGCGGTGGACGCTGTAATGAGAGTTTTTTTTTTTGAACAGCGAAAAGACAGTATATTAAGAAGAGGGAAGCCTAGCGAGACGCTAGTTACAAAGAGAGTTCATGGCGTCAACCGGGTTACAAGTCCAACAGTCCCAACTAAAGACTTGTTAATCCTCACTCTACATCTAATCCACTCATACGCAGTGAATTGAATATCACTACAAGCTTCCTTTTCAGACTTGTTTTTGCCCCTAAACGTCTTGTGATTCCTTTRAGTCCAAACGGTCCAAAAATAAGCTGCAATAATCACCTTGCCCACCTCTCTTCTACAACTATCTCCATACTCGCAGACCACCGACCACATGTCCCGAACCGAATTCTCAGTCGCCGGCCACCAGTTCACCCAGGAAGCCATATGCGCGTTAATGACTTTTGTCGTAGAACAAGTCGCAAATACATGATCCAGGTTCTCCATCGTTACCAAGCACATCGAGCACTCATCAGAGCTGCAAGTCACTCCCCGTTTCACAAGATTATCCCTGGTCGCTAATCGATTGTTGAGCGTTCTCCATAAGTGAATATTAGCTTTGCTGGGTATCCACTTAAGCCATTCAGTTTCCTGTTCCATAGAAGGAAGCATAACACAGTCAATCAATCTCCTAAGAGATCTAACAGAGAATATATTGTTTGCCTCCAGCAACCAAGACCATCCACTCCTATCCGGCGTGTTGATCATAAGACTATTAATGTTGATCCCGATATCACCCAGGTCCGTTTCGATGCTTTTTATATTGCTCCAAACAGTTCTTCTGCTTCTGCTATTTCTAGATACGAATTGCAACGAATTACAGAGACTCACAGCCGCGTTCCAAGTTGCCTGTACTTGCGTACGCTCTCTCCACCAGCATTTGGCGAGCATTGCAAGATTTAAGGCTCGTAAACTCCCAATGCCCAACCCACCACTCTTCTTGTCACTAAGAACCCGTTCCCACGCCACCCTGTTAAGTTTTTTCCCTCTTCCATTCCCAGAAAAAACGTCGTCTAATAATTTCTAGAGTGATGATCACCTTCTTGGGAGCTTTGAACAACGAGAAGTAGTACGTGCCCAGACTGCCCAAAACAGATTTACATAGGCATAACCTTCCACCTATGGACAAATTCCTAGCTTTCCAGAATGATAGACGCGTCTTAAACTTCTCAATGATAGGCTGCCAACTTGCCATGGACGACATATTACCACCAACTGGGAGACCCAAATAAAAAAATGGAATCGTTTCCTCCTTGCATTTAAGCCAACAGGCCATTCTGGATATCTCTTCCTTACTAATCGCAACACCCGTAAGACGACTTTTACTCAAGTTAATTTTAAGACCCGAACATACCTCAAAGCATTTAAGGATGCTAATCAAATTTTTTGCGTTAACCGCAGCCCATTCTCCTATAAAAATAGCATCGTCCGCATATTGCAGGATTGACACATCTTCCTCTTGWTTCGCCCARTGAACACYTTTAAAAAGAGCCTTCCGCTGTGCTTCCTTCATAATGACATTTAGTCCCTCAGCCGCGAGAATGAATAAAAAAGGAGCTAATGGATCTCCTTGTCTAACGCCTCTGCCCATATTGAACTCCTTCGACGGCGAGCCGTTAATGAGGACCGAACTTTTAGCCGTACGAACACAACCTTTCATCCAGGCTCTCCATTTATTGCCAAATCCCATCTGCAATAGAACATCGTCTAGGTAATTCCAATTGAGGGAATCAAAAGCTTTGGCGAAGTCAACTTTAAAGATAAGCAGTTTTTTATGCATCCTCTTGGAACAAGCGATTAGCTCATTCACCATCATCGGACCATCCAGAATACTACGACCCTTGATAAAAGCCGTCTGAGTGCTGCTAACAACCGAATCAATGACACCCTTCAGCCTTCCCGCGAGGACTTTCGATATCACTTTGCTCACACACCCAATTAAATTTATTGGCCGATAATCAGCAAGGGAAAAAGGGTCTCTTATCTTCGGCACAAGGGAGATAAAGGAGGAATTGCTACCCGGGTTTATTATAGAGGTTTCTTTTAAGAATTTGACCGCCTCCATAAAGTCCTTCCCCAGCTTGTTCCAAAAAAAACGAATGAACTTGAAGGTGAACCCATCCGGACCCGGGGCCTTATTGCTACCGCAACTCCAAACCGCACTTTTAATCTCCTCCTCCGTGAAAGGTGCTTCCAGCCAGTCCCTTTGAGAGTCCGAATTTTTTAAAGAGTGAGCTGCTAATAGTAGGCCTATACGGGTATCGATCTGAGAACTTGTTTTTGAAGAAATCATGAGCTGTTTCTTTTATTTTCTCCGGACAAGAGATCCAGCTACCATTGATGTTCAACCCATGAATCCGAGAGCTTTTGCGTCTACTATTCAAAAGACCATGAAAAAAACTCGTGTTCTCATCTCCCATTGCGGTCCACCTTGATTTAGCTTTTTGCTTAAGATCACTGACCTGGTTGGCGACCAAATCATTCAGCTTGACCAAAAGATTCGCTCTTTCATTCACTATACTCATGTCAATAGAGCTCGATTCCGCAAGAAAATCAATCGCAGCGATTTTCAGCTTGAGTAACTCACAATCTGCTTTAATATCCCTGGAAGCTCTTTCCCTCCACTCTTTGATACACCTTTTGAGATACCGAAGCTTTCTGGATAACCGCTCCACCCGTGAAAACACCTCGAATTCCGATCAAGGCTTGTCCCAACAATCTTCGACCAATGCTGCCAACTCTTGATCTGAAAGCCACGAGTTAAAAATTTTGAACGGAGTAGGACCACCTTCATTACTCCTCGAGTCCAAGATGATCGGGCAATGATCTGAAAAAACTCTAGGCAGAGCCATTGAGTTCACCATCGGCCAAGCATTGACAAACTCCATGTTTACCAGGAACCGATCCAACTTACTGAGCTTGGAGCATTCACGGTTCATCCAAGTATATTTGCGCCCACCAAGAGGAATATCTGAGAGTCCTGCTGAAGTAATTAAGTCATTAAAGAACTTTTCCCCCATTGGATCAAAATTAGATCCCTTCCGTTCGTCAGCTGTTCGAACTTCATTGAAATCCCCACATATAACCCAAGCAACACCAGAATACTTCTTTAACGTTCCTAGCAATTCCGTCCAAAGTAGTCTTTTCCTTTTGGAATCTTGTGGTGCATAGACATTTATCACCCCCATCGTTAACTTCGAGGCAAGCCACGAACCCATAACCGCAATAAAACCCTCCTTTTTTTCCACGCATTGAGCCTGGAACAAACTGTCATTCCAGATCGTAATCAAACCTGACGAGTGACCAACCGGGTCAATAGCAGCGAACTGGAATTGCGGTCCACCCCAAACYGAAGCAACCTGCCAGTCCTGCTGGATAACCATTTTCGATTCTTGAAGACAGAGAAAACTAATTTTATTCTCCTGCCCCGCGTTCTTGACCCATCTCCTTTTAGACTCCTTTCCCATCCCATTCACATTCCATGAAAGAATTTTTAACATAAATCGTTACCCTCCCCATTACCAACTATAMTCTCTAATATATCCAAATTACTCTCAAAATTAAYGCCAATTTCCTTTCCCACCTTAACCAAAWTKYTAATTTCCTGACTTGGACTATCACCCGAAAGAGTATGAGATTCCGAAATACCTGGTAAAGAAGAAGCAGCTCTTATACGTCGATTAGAGTTTCTGATCATCAAATCCGAGTCTAAGGAGTCTTGCGAATTTCTATCACCCACAAAGCTTTCCCCTAACATACCATCCGAAGTCTCGTGTTTACAAGAAATCCCACGTTTCCTTCGATAACAATTGCAAGGGCTTTTTATTTTTTCATTTTCTTTATCCTCCTTTTCCTAATCTTCAAAGTATCGAATTTGGCTTGGAAAATCCATTCCTCCATCTGTTCTTCTTCAACCTGCCCTGAGCCAGCATCGATCTCATCACATCATTCCTCGTGGTTGCAGATAATAGGGGCAGATTCAGGGATGAATTCCTCTTGGGTCTTAGATATCTTAGGTTTAGGCCCAACCAAGGAAGGGGAATATAGGAAGTTTGCAGGCCCAGACTCAGAAATTGCATTTATCTTAGGCCCAACATCAGTGAATTTATTCCAAGGGTCCAAGATGGGGGAATCTTCTTCCAACATGCATTCACCAGCTTCCTTTGGAGAAAACACATGCTCCTCATCCTTCCTCAAAAAGTCCACCAAATCATTATTTTCTTTTGAGACACCCACTTGTGCGCCAACTTTCTGCTTCAAAAGCAGCTCCCTCATTAATTTTTTGTTGCCAAGCACGCAACCCGATGACTCTTCAACTTCACACCTGATCGGCGAATTTGAATTCGAATTCAAAGCCTCGTTCCCCGGTGAATCCCCGACCGGAACTTTTGAGAATATTGACGGCGACGACCCCTTTCCAAAACCGAGCTCCAAATTGCCCTCCTCGCTGCTACTGAGAAAGTCGGCCTCCGATTCTGCTTCGATAATTTCTCCTATCTCCAGATCTTCCCACGATTTTTCAACAACTCTGACCATGAACAGAGACCTTCCGATGACCACCTTTACYGTATCCCTTATCCAGTCCACYTTATCCGTCAACACATCCACGATACCATGAGATTTACGGAGACCCGGTTCACCATAAAATTTCTGATAAACGACTTCTCCCCATAAACCCCCTATTTTAGAGAAGGAGTCGGGATTCCAGACCTAAATTGACAAGCCTTGGATTTCCAGTCTAGCTATGCGTTTCCTTAAGTGAAGCTCCTCATCCCACCTTCTCATGCTTGCAAACCAGTCCTGCCAAATATCGACAGCCATTACAGAAATCGCGAGCCCCTTCAACCGTAACAAACTCCAGCAACAACGAGAGACCCCCAGGTAGCTAAACCGAATTCCAGCCCACCCTTCCATCCTCGACAAAGACCCGATCATCTTGAGAGCTTCATACCTTTTCAATTCTCCAATCAGCGCAGATTCCAATCTGGCTATCATATCTGGCGCAGGACTCAGTTCCAGCCTCTTCTCGCCCGTATCTATACCCCCCATGGCTCCCTCAAACGAAGGTTTCTCCATGCAGCGACCAGCCCCTCTTACCGCCTTCGCATACGATTTGGCCCCCGGCATACGGCCGACATGTGCAGACGCACGTACCATCTTAGAACCCACTTGAACTCTTGCTTCCGCCTTACCTCCATTCTTCCTGCTGAAACGAGCTAGGTTAGCCCTTATCTTGAAGGAGCCTATCCACATCTTGTTGAGATTCTCTTCAATCAGCCTCCAATCTTTGACCTTGATGAAACGCACAAACCCGAATCGCTTACCCTGTCCATTTCTCTTCTTTGCTACGTACAAATCTACAATGTCCCCATGAGTCTTGAATTCTCTCCATAAGCTTTGCTCCGAGATTAACTCCGGGAAGTTAGTGAAGAAGAATGTTGTTGCTTTACCTTTCAGGTTGTCACTCCCCAGAGGAAAGGATTTCGTCATGCTTTATCCGTCACTCAAGAGATAGCTTTTTGTATTGTGAGTTAATCGTAGTTAGTTTGGCACCAATCGGGGAGACGCTAGCCACTTCAAAGATCGGTTTGGGCTATGCCATGTATTGTGAGTTACACGTGATTTATTTTTAAAATGGTTGCATGCCTTATTATCCACAAATTGTTTGAAGTTTCTCGAGATTTTTGATATGCTATATATGCGTGAAAAGTTCGATATTTTTATAACATGTGTTTTGAGTACTTGTGTGTCAATGGGGACGTACTACGGTATGATTTTGTAAAGACAAGCATGTTTTGTGAGTTTGTCTAAGCCGTAAGTGCGGACATACTGTGTGAGTTCGCCAGGTGAAGTAGACATCTCCCATGATGCTGTTGCTTTGTAATGTATTATTCTCATCAAGGCATGCTAAATTTATGAAGCTTCGTGAAAATTGTTTTTTATAAAAGTTGTTGTTCATGCATGAAAACTGTGGATTCACTGAGCCTAAGGCTCACCCATAACTCTTTTAAAACATTTTACCCAGGCGGCTTTTGAGTGGAAAGAAAAGTGCAATAAAGAGAGATATAAGGATTAAGATCAAAGAAGGACATGTGCAGATCAAGGCATTGTTATAAAGAGTAAAGTATGTTCGTCAAGATTGTAATGTTACATGGCGATATAATTTGTAAGATTGAAGATTTTATTTCCACTGCAATGTAAGTGTTTGATCTTGGGATAGTAGTTTTGTTATATATAAGTATTTGAAATTTTGGGATGTTACATTTTTAAACTGAATTATCTTTAAAATAGCTAATATTTTAATCAAACAAAGTACATAAAAAAATCGAGCATTTTATTCTCTTCGATTTGACATCCATCTCGATATAAATTTTTTTGTTTTTATCGTTTTTTACATGAAATGATATATTTGTGTAATATTCATCATCAAGCTCATATGTTTATAACAACCCTTTAATATTCATAAATTAGTATGATATTCATTATGAATATACAACTTAGTATAACATTTATCATGAATATTTATGTATTTTCACATGTATTGAATAAATCTTCAGTATTCATACATAACTATGACATTCATCATTAATATATTTTTTTATTCATCATGAATATATATATATATATAATATAATATATATACACACACATATATATAGGGAAATAATATTTTACAAACCAAACCGTTTGTACAATTTGTGAAAACCGTCAATTTCATTACTTATTTTCGTGAAATTTTTTCATGGAGTTGTTTAATATGATGAAATTGTTTCAAGCAATTCACTTCAAACAATTATGGACATTATCATCTTCATTCTATTAATTTTAGTAAATAAATTTCATCAAAATCGAGAAATATATGAAACAATTTAATTTTTACATAGAGACAAAAATATATTAAACATTTTCATCAAGAAATGAATTATTGGAAACAATTTCATGAAAAAAAAAATCAAATAAGCAACAAAATCTATGGTTTTCACGGTTTGTACAAATAGTTTGGTTTGCATTTTTTTTCCTCCCCTATATATATGTATGTGTGTGTGTGTGTGTTCACGTGTATACAATAACTCTTATATATTCATGCATCAATATGATCTTTATCATTACTATACATTTTTACTATAACATTTATCATGAATATACATATTATTTATCATGAATATTTATATATATTCACGTGTAAACAAAAAAAAATCATCATTCATACATCAGTTGATATTCGTCATAAATATACATTTCCACTGTAACATTTATCATGAATTTACATACTATTCATTATAAATATATATACTATTCATCATGAATATTTATGTATGATCACGTGTATACAATAACTCTCTAGTATTCATATTAGTATGATGTTTATCATAAATATTAATTGTCACCAAAATATTCATCATACATGTACATATTATTAATTATGAATCTACTACAGTTTCAACTCTATATACTTTAGTTTTTCTTTCTTTTTCTTTTTGGGGTTCTCGATTGATCTAGATAAGTTCTCAATCCATCTTGATAAAAGCTAAAAGTGGTAGGTTATGGTTTTACATAAATAAAAGTTAAAAGTGATAGGTTGTGGTTTTACACAAATAAACACATAATAAACTAATCAATAGGTTCTCAATCGGTCTCGATGAAAAATGAAGGTGTTATGTTATGATTCTAGCACACAATCACACATAAGTTAATGGATGAGTTCTGGATTAGTCTTGATTGGTGTAGATTGGTCCTGATGGGTTGTCAATCGATCTTGATGTGTTCTTGATTGGTCTCGTTGGGTTCCCGATCCGTCTCGATAAAATCTGAAAGTAGTAGCCTACGATTTTACACACACAAACAAGTACTAGATCAATCAATAGGTTTTTTGATGAAAAATAAGGTGGTAGGTTACGATTTAACACACATAAACACATACCAAGTCAATGCAGGATTCTCGACCTTTCTTGATCGGTCTCGATGGGTGTTGGGTTACGATGATAAAGAATGCGGTGCCTTACGACGTTGAAGAAAATATTGAAGAAGGTGATGTCGAACTGTTGTACACACTTGAACGTACATAGATATTCATAATGAATATAACACATATACACCATTTTATGTAAAAACGGTTAAAACGGGAAAAAAACTATATCGAGATAGATGTCATATCGAAGATCATGAAAAATTCTTACTTTTTGATATAATTTTGTTTGATTAAAATATTAATAACTTTTAAGATAATTTATTTTAAACTTTAAGGGAGTAAAAGTTTTTGATTAAAAAGAAAATAAAAGGTCAAATAAAATAGGTGTGAGATTGAAATTAACTTCATTTTTTTTATCTCTATTCACCTTAATTAATAATTAAATTAAACTCTATTCAATGTGTGTTGTTGGATCAAATAAGATGGAGGTTCAAGATTAGTCCTTAAGTTCACAATGAAAATGGAGTTTGTAATTGAACTTTTTTCTCTCTATATATAACTCCAACATCGATTTATTTTAAAAATTATTATATTAAATTTATTTAATAAAATATTATTTTTCTTTACCTAATTAATTTGAAGGGTTCCTATCGATGGTTACAATAAAAAAAATCTTTTTTTTTTATCAAAATAATATTTTTAGGAGTTCTTATTGATTTAGACATTGTTTGGTTAGCATAAGTTAACTTATTTTTTTGGTACACGTTTGAATAAATATAAGCTAGTTTAGAACATTCAGAGTGGTGGAACCTTCAAAACCTCAGTTGTCATTTTTTTCTGCCATATCATTCTCACCTCAATAAAGTAAGAATCTCAAAAAAGAACTCCACAATGAAAGTTACTCACTTTCCATTTTTAAATTTGAAAAATGTAATTTTATTTATAGATTAATGTATAAGTTTAATAAATATTATAAAATTATTAAAAAATCAAATATAATTTATTAGTGTTCACTTTTCTATATTAATTTTAACTTGTTAGTTTATATATTTTGTTAACATACTTGAAAAACAAACAAAACATAAACATAATTTTATATTACAATTAATAAAAGTGAAAAGTTATACATATATTAATGTTTATAAAAAGTAAAACTAAATAATAAACAGTAATGTAGATTATTCATAATCTTGATTTGACCAAATATATTCAACCAAGTCGGAATGGAGTTGATGATGAACTTCATTTGAGCGCATTTCATAATTTCGTTGAAAATATTCTTGAAATTTATGGGTAGAACTTTGAAATATTTGTATTGAATTATCTACTTCTTCAATAAAATAATATAATGAGATAACTAAATCTTAAAGTTATTAATACAAAAACTTGTATAAAAATTTACATGAAACAAAATTAAAAAATATTTTATAATAATTCATTTATATATTTAATCGATTTTAACTTATATGCTTTATAGATTTATTAAAAGAAAATAAAATGGTTGAGAATAATAAATAAAATAATAACAGAAAAAGATTGCACTAGAACTCGGGTTCTTATTCAAGCATATGGGTTCTAATAAGAATCTGTAATTAAAAAAAACCTTTAGTCTACATGTTCTTGTAAAATCCATAAGAGGAACCTCAATCGGAACCTTCATTGTGATATCTTTATAAGTTACCTTATTAAAACATTAGTTGCAATAGCTTATGAGGAGTCTTTATCACTTTTTTTAATTATATCTCTCATTAATATTAATTATTATTTCTTACTATTAATTGTAAATAGGGTCAAGTCTAAAAAAACCCAATGGACTTTAGTGTTTGGAATTATTAAGGGCCTATTTGGTTCAGACATGGGAATGAAAATGGGAATGAAAATGGAAATGACAGGGAATGAAAATGGGAATGAATATTGCATTGATGCTGTTTGGTTAATACTCGGAAATCATTATCATTATCATAGATGTTGTTTGGTTGCTTAGCATATATAATAACTGAAATTTTGTTTTATAGCATTGTACTACCATTTTATCATTTAAACATAACTTCAAAAAACACAATACAAAGTATGTTTCATCCAACTTCAAAATATAATATAATATAATACATTTCTATGTTTCAACCGACTTCAAAAATACAATATCATTTAAACATAACTTCAAAAAACACAATACAAAGTATGTTTCATCCAACTTCAAAATATAATATAATATAATACATTTCTATGTTTCAACCGACTTCAAAAATACAATATCATTTAAACATAACTTCAAAAAACACCATACAAAACATGTTTCATCCAATACAATACATTTCGATGTTTCAACCGACTTAAAAAATACAATATAATCGGATGTTTCAACCGAATTCAAAAATACAATACAATTCCAAAAAGAGGCTTACATAGCCTGCCAACATCAAAGTGCATACCAAAAGGTTATGTTTAAGGTGTAAATTCATTCATTAACAGGATACAAGAACCCAAGCACGTATGATCTTCTCATGTGAGTTGGCAACGTAAACAAGACCTTAACTTTGGTGGGTTCATTATAACAAATCTCAAGAGCTTTACCAACATCTCCAGTTGATATTCCAATGCTAAGAAGTTCACTCATGACTTCTTGCATCTTCTCATCACTCAAAGAATCGGATTTCGTAGCATCAGTCAAAACGTTAGCAGTAGCAGCATATTATGACATCATTTGACCACAAATAGATTCAAACTTGGAATTAAATTCATCTAACCTCGTGTCAAAGGTACTTTGAAGTGAAGGTGATTTCTTGTTCTTGTAAATTTCCCTTCTAGGTGAAAGTCTTTTGCGCTTCTTTGATTTGATAGTGGTTGACGAATTAGGAGATCCTTCCGCATTTGTTTCTTGTTCACCTTCACTGTCGGAAGAACACAAAAATACATTCTTGTTGTTACTACTATCCTCACATGCTTGTGATATATCCTCAGCTTTTAGCCCCGTCGCTCTATCTCTACCCCATACCAAATCCAATTTWYGCAAATATGGAAATTTRAAGTTCCACAACCCAGTTGCATTCTTATGAGTCTGCAAAAATAAAAAAATGATATTATGAGAACAAAAAAAAATACAATTAAAAAAAGTAGTAGTTTCATGACTTTACCTTGCACCAATCATCATACCATTGCTTCTCACAATTAATTTTATGCTCCACATCATCCCATTGACACCCACTTTGCATCAACATTTCAGAAAGTGGATTATATTTGTTTTTAAGATATTTTATCCGAGAGTCGATGTGA
>NC_037544.1:30013120-30014505 GCF_001531365.2 Cynara cardunculus var. scolymus | reverse complement strand
GATCTACAAAAGAGATTTTAAACAAAAGTTTACTTCACTTTATATGGTGTTAACAAAAAACTGAAGATGCTATAACTAGGTGCAATGAATCAAACAAATAAAGCAGGAATCGAACAACAATTTACAACAACTATTTCATGGAACATTAGACATCAATTTACAGCAGCTATGGATCATTCTAGAGCAGCTATGGATCAATTTACAGCAACTATTTCATGGACAACAACTATATATTTACAACAGCTATCAATTTACAGCAACTATATATTTACAGCAGCTATGTATTTACAGCAACTATCAACTTTTAACAATTCTTTCCTATTGATATTGGCATATATTTACAGTAGCTGGAAATTAGCTTGGTYTAGTTGGTTCAAAGAAATATGATTTCAAACAATGATGCACCTTCATAAATTCATAGAAATCTGGTCCAGTTGCCTATCCAATGGCTGTCAAAAAGACCATTTATCTAACTCATAATAGTGTGTATGAATGGACCTTGTTCTCATAGTGAAGAAGCATCACAAAGTTAGGTTTTTCCAAAAACAAATTTGCACTATAAGGGACATCGATTTCAATCTTAAACATATACTATTGTGGAGAACCACAAGACTCATCAAACCCATTCATTTTCATTGACATCGACCCAATATAATTTATCGAAAACTCTTTGCAATTGTACAAATCTAACATGAATGTAAGTTAGGTTAGAGAAATTGGAACATACCTGTAAGAGATTCGATTTCTGGAAGACGATTACTTGGAAGAGGAACAGTTTCTTGAACCGATTTCTTGAAGTGAAGATTTTGGAGTAAGCCGATTTTTGGAGTAGACGATTTTTGGAAGCGGGAATGAAATTTCATTCCCCCCAAATTGAGTTGGAATGAAAAATTGGGCTGTTTTGGGAATGGGCCCATTGTATTATCACAAACCAAACATCTTCTATTATATTCATTTTCATTAATTATTTAATAATACCCCCAACCAAACACCCCCTAAGTTCTTGGACAATTTTTTGGAACAAATAAGTTCTTGGACATTCTAAAACCTGTTAAACAACTCCTTTGACTTTCTAAAACCTATTATATACATCCTTATAACCTATAAAACTAATTAACATAGTAAAATAATGAAAAAAACATGGAAAAAAAGTCAATGAACATTCATATTTTGAGCATTAAAGTCCCTAAACATTTTTTGAACCCCAAAAATACTTACATTATATAAAATAAAACAAATATACCCAAAAAATACTTGCATTTAAAAAAGATTATTGATGAAATTTATTTTAATTAAAAATAAAAGATATTATGTTAGTGATTTTTCAAATTAAAAAAATAAAAAAAGATTTAAAAAGAATTATTGATTATATTTATTTTTAATTA
>NC_037544.1:30000045-30013020 GCF_001531365.2 Cynara cardunculus var. scolymus | reverse complement strand
GATGATCGTAATGCCAAGTCATCTCTTTCATGGTCTTTGGAGACATATACAATCTTTGGAGTCTTGGAACAATCGGTAAGTACGTCAACACCAAGTTAGGGACCTTCTTCCATACACTTGTCTTGTAACGACTTCCATTGCATAGTCGACTGTGGGTCAACCCAGAATCATGCTTGTAAAATARCATGCAATGGTTTTTGCAAGCATCGATCTTTTGTTTTGGTAGAGAAAGATTTTTCAAACTCTTCTTCGTCTCATAAAAGTTACATGGTAATTTATCACCCTCAGGTAGCATCCGCTTAAAAACGGGAAGCACTTTATTATATGTCGTAGCGGGTACATTACATTCCACGTTCCAATGCAACAAACTCGTCGCAGCTCCTAATTTTGAAAAAGTTTGACATCCATCCCATGAAGGCTCGTCAACAGCTTGTAACATGTTATAAAATCCTTGGGCAGAAGGATTAGGTGTTTGCTCTTCCCATGTCATGGCATCATGTACCATGTGATCGTTCACCCATTGGAAATAGCCTTCATTATGATCCACTATAGGATTAGAAGATTGACCCACGTCTTGACGAGATGCATTACAATAGGTTTCACCATGTCCCCACCAAATGGTATAATCAGGCATCAAACCATATTGCGTCAAGTGCAGTTTCACGTTTTCTCTTTCTCTATAGGCTTCATTTCAACACTTGGAGCAAGGAATTTTGATCTGGAACACTATCCCATCACGTGTAGTTCCCCTTTCAACATAATCTTCATTGGCATAGGCAATGTCCAAAAAAACTTCCAAGTGTCTGACATAGGTCCGGCTAAGAGCCCCCCGATCATCATTCTTTCTATACATCCTTCCTCTATCTATCAACATATTCAATAACTACAACAAAGAAAGAAGTAGTTAGTCGACATAATCAATGTAAAGGTGGTGTAATGGAGTTTTGAATGACTTTAAAACTCTAATTGTAATGATTTGACTACTTGAAAGTCAAGCCGTAGGTGTAGGGGAAGTTGGCGGTCTTTTGAATGAGTTGAGAAAGCCTACATGTAATGTTTTGACTACTAGGAAGTCAAACCGCAGGTTTAGAGGAGTTTCAGATGACTTTAAAACTCTAAGTGTAACAGTTTGACTACTTGAAAGTCAAACCATAGGTGTGAATGAAGTTGAAGGTCTTTTGAACGAGTTGAGAAAGCCTACATGTAATGTTTTGACTACTAGAAAGTCAAAACCGTAGGTTTAGAGGAGTTTCATATGATAATAAAACTATAAGGTGGCGTTTGTTTTTTAAGAGGTGCTGAAGTCTGAAGTCTGAATTCACTTCTGATTTTTAAGAGGTTGTGCTGAAGTCTGAAATCTGAATCAGTCAGACTGTTTATTTTTTGCGTCTGAAATCTGAAGTTTGAAGATGAGAGATCGAGAGTTGATATGGATCGACAGTTGACAAAGTTGAGAGATGAGAGATCGGGACAGAAGAGTTGATCTAGAGAAATCGAGCGCAAAGAGATCAGAGTAGGTAGGCGACGATTTGAAATAAGAGGTAATAAGAGGTTTCACAACCACTTAAATTTTCAAACCTAATAAGAGCTTTTAAGCTCTTAATTGAAAAAAAAAACAAACACACTGAATCCTCTTATGTCTGACCGATTCAGACTTAAGAGGACATTAAGAGCTTTTTTATTAAAAACAAACAGCCCCTAAGTGAAATGGTTTGACTACTTGAAAGTCAAACCGTAGGTGTCAATGAAGTTGAAGGTCTTTTGAACGAGTTGAAAAAGCCTACATGTAATGTTTTAACTACTAGAAAGTCAAACCGTAGGTTTAGAGGAGTTTCAGATGACTTTAAAACTTTAAGTGTAACGGTTTGACTACTTGAAAGTCAAAATGTATGCTTGAACGAAGTTGAATGTCTTTTGAACGAGTTGAGAAAGCCTACATGTAATGTTTTGACTATTAGAAAGTCAAACCGTAGGTTTAGAGGAGTTTCAGATGACTTTAAAACTCTAAGGTGACGTTAGTTTTTTAAGAGGTGCTGAAGTCTGAAGTCTGATTTCACTTTTGATTTTTAAGAGGTGGTGCTGAAATCTGAAATCTGAATCATTCATACTGTTTGTTTTTACATCTAAAATCTGAAATCCGAAATCCGAATCAGTCAGACTGTTTGTTTTTACGTCTGAAATCTGAATTAGTCAGACTGTTTGTTTTTACGTCAGAAGTCTGAAATCTGAATCAATTCATTTCAATTAAATTTAACTGAAATATCCATCTATTTTTAACACATTAAAAAATTCAACTGAAATACATCAATTGATTCAACACACAATAGAAAACACGAACAAAGTCTCATAACAACTAGAATGAATATTCATTTTGCATTAATTGTGTCGCAATTTCTTCTCTTAAACTAGCCAAATATGTTTGGTCAGCGACACTCCCATGCGATTGAACCTCTTCAGCCTCATCCTCATCATCGTTCCCTTGCTCACTGGTTTGATCATACTAAAAAAACAACTCATCACTTAAACCTTTCTTTCGTATGAAGTTGTGAACAACAAAACATGCAATAACGTCTCTCTGAACCTCAAGTGTAAATGGTGCCATTCTTTTCAATATCAAAAAAACATGCTTTCAGGACACCATAAGAACGTTCAATAACATTTCTAACTTTTGCATGAGAATGATTAAGCTTTTCATACTTGTTCATTGCTCGTCGACGACAAAAATCTCCGAGCCAGTATCTAACATTATGATACGGCGCCATAAATCCTCGAGTATTTGTATACGCAGCATCACATAGATTATATTTATCTGAAAACAATAAATAAAATGCTTGCTCAAATGAATATAGCAAATATATTACATGTGAAATCGATAGTATACTTGAAGGAGGAAATGAAAATCCAATAGCACCATCTGTTAAAGCTTCAGATAAAACTCTAGAATCATGTGCAATTCTTTCCCATCCACAATAACAAATGTAAAAACCATGTTGAAATCACAAATTGCCAAAATATTTTGATAACATTCACTCTTTCCTCGTCCTCTATATAAATGTTGTTCTTGTATAAAGACGATAGCATGTATTAAAGTTCCATCCAAGGCGCCAATTGCTCCCTACATTAAAGCTAATAGTCAAAATAAATTTAGTAAGGAAAGTTATACAACTATTATCGAATTATTATTTACCTTAAATATTCGTCGTAACCTCCTATTATTCCCCGAGATGTCTGGATTAGGATTGAATGATGTAGGAACTATGATCTCTTTTGCAAATTCCATCATTTTATCCAACACTTCATGGATTTTTTTATGAATTGTTTGTGTTGAGTGCTGGAACCTGTTTTTCAACACTCTATAACGTTGATTGTGACCTATAATCATCAGGAAGATATCCATCTTTTCTTCGACCAATATATATTTGCTATTCATTAACCAACTTTTTTGCTTTAAAGTGATCACATAGTGGAATGAAAGCTTTACGGGATGTTTGCAGCAACTCAATACATTTCCGTTCACTACCTTCAAGTAGCTCATCCGTAAATTGACGTCCAGTCATTGCAGACATATTATCTCTTTTCTTTTTCAAACGTTTTTGTCGCAAGTAGAACATATACAAGAATACGATGATCAGAAGTATAGTTTTTATTTATTTATTATCAATGATGATTTGATTATTATCCATGATAAACCTGTTAAAAACATAAATAAAATTATCAATAGAAGTAAACTTTAATATCAAATGCATTACCAAATAACAACTTGTTCAACATCCAAAACACGTAACCAGATAGTCAAATATCAAACACATAAGCAAATAACATGTTCAAATACAAAACACATAACGAAGTAACTTGTTCAAATTCCTAAAACTAATCCATGAGCCCCAATCGTATTGCCGTCCTTGAAATCCATGATGTTAATATATCATCGTCTGAAGGGATCGTCAACCATGTCTCTCTTAATAATGTTGACTGCCCAAAAATGTAAATGGCTGCACCATAAAGAGGACTCCTTTTATCAAGGCCAAGAGTGTCCAACCGTTCAATACAAGCATTCAGGTTTGAGGTTTGTTGTGCAACAAGTGTGGTTTGTTGTGCAACAAGTGTATGAAGTGCAATTCTCATTTCTAAAGCCAATTCATCCATGTCGACCTTAGTTTTACTCTTCTTATTTGGTCTAGACGGAGTTGTGCTCGCTTTATTGACAGTTGGTCCTTCCTCCTCATCTCCATCAACCTCATTTTCAATATCTTGAGTAATGTGGATATTGGATGTAAATGATGATGATGAAATCGTAGTCCTCTCACGGGTTGAACTAGGGGCATAAGCACGAGATCCGGTAGCAGAAGTCCCCTCGAATAAAGCTATACATAATTCAGGATATACCAATGGTGATGTCTTTAAAGTTCTTGCTTTTGGATGTCCATGCATCCAAATTAAATATAATTATTTATATAATACCCGTGCTTTTGTCTTTAATATCTAAAAAGGTAAAAAAAGAATAAAAACTAACCTTGAAGAAATCTTCCCATTCTTGATTAGTTAAGGTGAACGTATTCATTTTTGGGTCGTAAATATTCCATGTTCTATTCCTTAAGTACACCTATCCCGAATACTTTCCCTTTAAATAATCATATTGATTTTTCAATTGCTTTTGGGTGAGTTTTACATGGCACACTTCCTCAAGTTTGGTTGCCAACTTCACCCAAGTTTCTTTGCGTAGACTACCTCCGTTTTGATACACCATATTGACCTCTTCTATACAGGTCTCTAAAAAGCATTTGGTAAGTTCGTTTGTCCACCTCACACACACATTTTCGTCCATCACTAATTAGCATACATAAAAAAATCACATATTGCAAAATCAAAACCAAACAAAGTCCATATAAAAATAGATGATAAATCGTGGTCAGGACAATGATTTAATATATAGCGATTATCGCATCGGTAAAATAGTTAGGTTCACATAATATATGTAAATATTTATATACACAATGAAATAAAAAAAACTTAATAATACATTGTATATGTAAATATGGCTAAACCACCTAGATTGACCGGCAACAGCAAACAGAAAGCAACAACTGGGCTGCTGTTGCTGCTCTGTTATGTGGGGGTCAACGTACATATGTATTAAAGTATAATGTAAATTCTCCTGTGGGCGGAGATAGAACAAACAACAGAAAAAAGGTAGAACAAGTATGTACAACATGCAAAAAGAGAAAAAAAAGGTTAAAACAAGTAAGTATCATGAAAGATAGAAGAAAGTACGAGAAAGTAGACATAGCAGAAATGATAATGGTAGAATTGTAAGATTCAAGATATGTTGCAAAAGTTCACAAATGATTCTATCATCTTAGATATCTTTCAAAAACCATGATGAGAATAATTGCATACCATCATATGGCTTAAAATGCGCAGAACATTACCAAGCACTTGCATTAATATCATTGCAATTACAATGAAGTACAAACATCAGATTTTCATGGTCCCTTAAGTCATGTGCAGATGCACACACATATGAATACCATCAAATTACCTTATTTCCTTTATGTGTAAAAATTGCAAATTAAGGAACCCACGAATATCCGCAAAACTACAAGTATTTTTAACCAATGAATCTTTCTTGTGGTAAAGACTTGATACACTTATACCAGAAAAATCTATGCTCAAAATATCTTATTCTTGCCCCAAGTTTTGCAGTAAAAAAGAATAAATGGATTCAAGGGTCATCTATATCATCTAAATAATATATTCATATACTGATATACATATTTCATAAGCACCTTGCTATTTTTAGGTGGGAAATAGGGACAATATCATATTAGTATTAGTCGGTGTGTTCGATGCTCATGTGAACAGAGTAATATCTGCTCCATCTGTCACATAAAGGAGTCTGTTTTTTGTTTTAATGATGCAAATGTACTACTTCTAAGTTCCAAGTTTAACGTAGAATTTTGTAAATTTTTCTCCAAAATGTTCCTGTTTGAATGTAGTTTATTATATTCTTAGCACAATAAAACATTCAAAAATGTTAACAGTAAAAGGTTTACCTCCTTCTGTCCATTTACTAAAACAGAACTTACTGTCCTTAGCAAGATTGGAGGGATTTTGCTTGGGGAGTGAACAAACATAATTACTTCCACTAACTAGGTGGTTTCCTTTTGACCATTTACTCCATTGTTAAATAACTTATGGGTATTCAAGCTTTTGTTGAGCTTGAAACAGGGTTCTTGAATCAGCTGGATTCAATTGGGAATTGGAAGATTGAAGTAAAAAGAGTGAAAAGGAAGCTAGAAAGATGAAATTATCTTCCATTTTTGTTGAATCAAAGCTTAATAGTAGATCAACCATGAATCCAACAAGATAGTAGATCAACCAAGCAAAATAGAAATCATACAAGCAAAACAGTTTCCACTTATCCCGTAATCAAAACAGAAATCATACAAGCAAAGAGAACCAAAACATAAATCATACAAGCAAAGAGAACCAAAACATAAATCATATACCACCACATTTTGAAGTAGATCGAGAACCAAAATCAAGAGATCGAGATGGATACCATAAATCGATAGATCGAGAGCTTGAGAGAGAGAGAGAGAGAGAGAGAGAGAGAGAGAGCTTGAAGACAGTAGGCGAGAGCTTGAGAGAGAGATCGAGCGCTTGAGAGAGACCAGAGGTAGGCGACGATTTATAAATAAGAGGTTTTCAATGTTGAGTTTGTCACTAAATAATTCAGACTAATCAGAGATTTTAAGCTCTTAATTGAAAAAAAACACCCTTAATACCCCAAGGTCTAACCGATTCAGACTTAAGAGGGTATTAAGAGATTTTTTTTATAAAAACAAACAACACCTAAGTGTAACGGTTTGACTACTTGAAAGTCAAACCGTAGGTGTGAATGAAGTTGAAGGTTTTTTGAACGAGTTGAGAAAGTCTACATGTAATTTTTTGACTACTAGAAAGTCAAGCCGTATGTTTAGACGAGTTTCAGATGGCTTTAAAACTCTAAGTGTAACGGTTTGACTACTTGATAGTCAAACCGTAGGTGTGAATGAAGTTGAAGGTCTTTTGAACGAGTTGAGAAAGCCTATATGTAATGTTTTGACTACTAGAAAGTCAAATCATAGGTTTAGAGGAGTTTTATATGACTTTAAAACTCTAAGTGTAACAGTTTGACTACTTGAAAGTCAAATCGTAGGTGTGAATGAAGTTGAAGGTCTTTTGAACGAGTTGAGAAAGCCTACATGTAATGTTTTGACTACTAGAAAGTCAAACCATAGGTTTAGAGGAGTTTCATATGACTTTAAAATTCTAAGTGTAACGGTTTGACTACTTGAAGTCAAATTGTAGGTGTAAATGAAGTTGAAGGTCTTTTGAAAGAGTTGAGAAAGCCTACATGTAAAGTTTTGACTACTAGAAAGTCAAACCGCAGGTTTAGAGGAGTTTCATATGACTTTAAAACTATAAGTGTAACGGTTTGACTACTTGAAAATCAAACCATAGGTGTGAATGAAGTTGAAGGTCTTTTGAAAGAGTTGAGAAAGCCTACATGTAAAGTTTTGACTACTAGAAAGTCAAACCGCAGGTTTAAACGAGTTGAGAAGCCTATGCTTTTAAAAATTTCGGCGGCATAAACGGTTATAAAATGAATAACGGCTAATGTTTGTCCAATAATTGGCAACCAAATTACAAATATATATAATCAAGCCTAATGTTTGCCCAACAATTGGCAACCCAACTAATTAACAAAGTATAAATTTCTAGTAATAACAATAAACATAACCAACAAATATGTAAAATTTAACACGAAATATACGACAATTAGATTTGAAAATACAAGCCCTAACGTTTACCTTACAATTGACAACTCATTTCTAACACAAAATATAAAACAATTAGATTTGAAAATACAAGCAACAACTTTACGAGTTTAGCAAGTGTGTGCAATGGATGCTTTAGAAAGTTCAAATCCTTACTGAACTCTTAAATGGTCATATATATAAAACTTGCGTACAAATAACTTTACCCAACAATTCACCCAAAAAATTGTCAACATGTATGTAAGTTCATACAAAGCTTAAATACATTTATATAACTTTACTCAACAATTTACCCAAAAACAAAAATTTAACAAACAAATGGAGAAAAATTTAAATTTAAGAAAAGTTTACACATACATATAAAAAACTTACATACATACACATACGTATAAATACATACACATATATATAAATACATGAATTTATAAACACATACCAAAAATCCAAACATATTCAAACAATCATCTTTCTTGCAACTAATCAAATTGGCATTACAATTGGTACTATAATCAAAACATATTCAAACAATCATCTAAAATATCGTCAAATTAAAAGAGGCAAAAGGGTGAAGAAAGGTATACCGTCAAAAATGAAGAAAAATCGTTGGGTGAAAAAGCTTGTCGGAGTGGGGGAGGTCGCCGGTGGTGGGAGGACGTTGATGGGTGGAGGGAGGAGGTCGCCGGTGGTGGGAGGAGGTCGATAGGTGGTGTGACAGTTTCTGTTTATGGGAAGGAGGTCGATGGGAGGAGGTCGACCAGGACGGAGGTCGACGGTGACGGAGGTCGACGGTGATGGAGATTCTCGGGACAGTGGAAGGAAGTCGATGCGTGGTGGGAGGAACTCACAGTCACCGACGTTTCTTCAAGTATAGGCTCAAGATGCTACTGTTTCTTCAAGCTGTGACCTAAGATTACATCTGCATAATCAGCAACGGATTTTCGAGGGAAATTCTGTCGCTGAACAAAATATTAATTAATTTTTTAAATTAATTTTTTAATTAATAACTCTAATTTAAATTAATTATTAATTAGTAAATCATGAAATATTTATTATTTATTATTACATTATAAAAATTAATTAATAATGAATAAATAGATTAAGGCCAATAAAACCGAATAAAACTTTTTAAAGCCCATTAAGGCCCAATAAAACCGTATAAAGCCATTGAGGTCCAATAAAACTTAACAAAGCTCAATAAAACTGAATAACGTCCAATAAAGCCCATTAAGGCTCAATAACATATAATAAAGCCCATTAAGGCCCAATAAACCGAATAAAGCCCAATAAAACCGAATTAAAAGCCCAATAAAGTCGAATAAAGTTCATTAAGGCCTAATAAACCGAATAAAGCCCATTAAGGTCCAATAAAATCGAATAAAGCTTTTTAAAGCCCATTAAGGCCCAGTAAAATCTTATAAAGCCATTGAGGCCCAATAAAACTTAACAAAGCCCAATAAAACCGGATAACGTCCAATAAACCGAATAAAGCCCAATAAAACCGAATAAAAAGCCCAATAAAATCGAATAAAGCTCATTAAGGTCCAATAAACCGAATAAAGCCCATTAAGGCCCAATAAACCGAATGAAGCTTTTTAAAGCCCATTAAAGTCCAAGAAAACTGTATAAAGCCATTGAGGCCCAATAAACCGAATAAAGCCCAATAAAACCGAATAAAAAGCCCAATAAAACAGAATAAAGATCACTAAAGCCCAATAAACCGAATAAAGCCCANTAAACCGAATAAAGCCCAATAAAACCGAATAAAAAGCCCAATAAAACAGAATAAAGATCACTAAAGCCCAATAAACCGAATAAAGCCCAATAAAATCGAATAAAAAGCCCAATAAAATCGAATAAAGCCCATTAAGGCGCAATAATCCGAATAAAGCCCATTAGGGCCCAATAAAATCGAATAAAGCTTTTGATAGGATCGATTAACTCAGTTCTTATATTAACCCAATACTCTAAATGATATATATGACAAACACAGTGCAGCGGAAACAAAGTAAGAATCAAATAGAGCAATGAATCAAGAACAATGAAGAACAAGCAGACAATGAATAATAAGAACACACGAGAAAGGCTTCAAATGTATTTCAATTGAATTGAAATTTAGACGATTACAATCTTGGAAGCGACGCTGATTACAAAGGAAGAAGCTACTATTTATACTATTTCCTAACCGCTTGTCTGACAAGACCTAGACGTGTGAAACGATCCAGGCCGTCCAAATAACGCGGATTACAAAAGTAGTCACGTGAGAAGCACGAGTAGCTAACTAACCTAAGTAAAAACAGCAAAGAGCTATACCACAAAAGATATTGTTGCAGACCCTATGTGAGTCATCTCAGAGGCTCTGCTGGATGTAACTTGAAAGCACTTGATTCTTGAGGATCTTCTTCCAGAACCTCTGTGATAGATTGCAGAGGTTTTGTCGCTTTTGACTTGTACGATGAACTTTTGTTTATGGTCCTCTGTGATCTTCTGTGGTAGGCATCTTCTGTCGACACTTGCAGAAATTACTTTTTCAATACTTTTACATTTGAATGAAATGAGAGCTAACAATCTCCCCCTAAGTATGAAAGAGTAAACCTTGAAAATTAAATGCAAGACATGACTTAAATTGGAAGAATTACAAAAAGAGATAATAGATCATCCTCTAAAAAGAATTACATAAAGAAATGAATTACAAAACTGAATTACAAAATTGTGAAGCTTAGGCCAAATTCTGGTGCACAAGGTTATCAGACTGCAGATTCTGGAAAATCGTCTACCGCGTATAGCAAGTCAGCTTTGATCGTTCTGTAGACATTGAAGATCCATTCTCTGAAGTTGATTTGCATTTTAATCGCCTTCAAGATGGGAGACACTTCACCCGTTCTAAGATGTCCTCTGTCCACCTCTGTCGCCGCTCTTTTGAAAATTCATTCTAATGTCTCTGTTGAGTATTTGTGGGACTCTGTTGGGTCATAGAACCTTAGGATATCATCCTTATCCAAATACACAAACCCAAAAATGGGGTTGTGGATAATGGAGTTTGGAGGATATCTAAGTACCCAACCAGGCCTGCTATATGGAGGAGAGAGCTTTAGATTCTTCTGCACTAACCTTATTGCCAGCTCGAAGTCTCTGGCTGTAATACCTTACTTGAGCGTGCATGACTTCTATCAGCCTTCTGAGCGATATTTGATAGCTGGACCTCCTCTCCATGTAGATGTTGAGAATCTTGTGCATATAGATGACATCAAACATGCAGAGGTTGTGAAGGTCAGCATCTGTGAAAGTGTAGAGGTTGCCATCTTCTCTCCTTACGACATACTGAGTGTAGAGCACAGTCTTCTTTAGCAAGGTCCTTGGTGAAATTGTCACCAATGAAGTAATCATGTACTCTGAGAAGACCTGCTCACGAGGCCTTATTAACTTTGAGAACTGGAATTTTGCTACGGCAGAGGGGATCCCAGTAAGCTCTGGATCATATGGGGGCTCTGTGTCTATCGCAGAGTACTTCCACATCAAAACTTCTTCTAAAGTAGTAACGGGCTCTGTTCTGACTTGAGGTATGGGAATCTTACTCACGGATTCAAATATTTTAGACACCCTACCTGCTGCCGAAGCCTCTGGCACCTTGAACTCTTCTTCTTCCAAAATTGGCCTCTGGGTCGATCCCTCTGCAAGGATTGGTTTGACAGTTCCTTGCAGAGCATCAAACGTACCCGTGGACGTTTCTTGGACTTGTGGGAATATCGATGACGTGCCTTCTTCTTCTCTGTGGGGCATTGGAACTCTGCCCTTCTTTGCCTGAGCCTCTGCTAGAGATATTTTTAACACTTTGAGGAGCTCAGGGTCATCGGCATACTTCTTTTCATCAATTTCCTTGGGGGTCTCTGTGCTTGACGACGACCCCTTCTGTGGAGACTCTACAATTTTGGACTTTCCTTTGCCTTTAGGCTCTGGAGCCTTTTCCTTACCTTTTGCAGCTGTAGGTTCCCCAATTTTGACACCTCTGGCACGAGTCTTCTTTGCCTCTGAGGCTTTCTTCTTGTCCCTTTTCTCCCCCTCATGACGATCATGGTCATCACCTTCATGATCGTCATGGCTCTGTTTGGCGTCCGCCTTGCAAGTAACCAGAGGAGCCCTCTTCAAATGACGTAGAATTTTGGTGGCCGCCTTGAACATCTTCTCTATCACCTGTTCTGCGCCTGCAGAAGCATTCATTACATCTATCTCTGTTGCCCATTTTAACTTGGAGACGCTTTAGAAGATCTCGCTTCGTAGAAGGTCACCTTCCTTCACAAGCTATGATGTGCAGTCTCTGATTAAGGTGTTTGATGCTCGGGACTCTGTAAGGAGTTGGGCGATGTTCCCGGTTACAACATCCCCTAGGGCTTCCACCATAGCATCTAGCTCTCTGCGAGTTGCCAGATAATTGATGTTGTCCCTTGAGGTCTTGGTGTCGAGCCCGTAGGTGACTGCAGAAGAAAACATTTCCTTGATCTCGTCTCTTAATGAAGAGTAATTCATGTAGCCTGCATAGACGAGATCAGCAGCAAATTGGGCGGCCATCTCTGTAAGCTCAGTCTTCAGCGTCTTGATCGAAGAAGGGTTGAGAGTCATGGCTTGGAAGGCCTCTGCAAGGTCTTCCTTTTGAAGGACAGATCTCTGAAGGGTTGAGAGGGTTGACTTGAGGTCTGCTGTTGTTGACGTCAACTCCTTCAGAGCCTCTGTGAATGGCGAGAGGTCCTGTGGCACCATGTGGGAGCCAAATAAACTTTTCAACTCATCTATCTTTTGGAATATTTCTGTGGCAAAGGTTTGAAGCTCCCCCCTTGTCACATACTTATCCTGGGAACCTAAATCACCAACACATGGTGATTTAGTAGCCTCGGAGAGTGAGGCGCCCTCTGTGGCTGGTATGTCGTAACCAACATAGGGACTTCCACCAGATCCTCGAGCATCTCCCATAGGAGAGCCTACCGGTGTTCTGTAGATCTCTTGCCCTGTAGGTTCAGAGCCTAACATGGTAGATTGATCTAGTGGGGATAGAGGGCGTTCTAGACCCTCTGTCTCTGTGGTCCTCACTTGTGCCTCTGAAGCACGTTCTGGATGTTCACTTGTGTGAGGAGAGGCAACAGATGCCTCTCTTGGTTCTGTC
>NC_037544.1:29997740-29999100 GCF_001531365.2 Cynara cardunculus var. scolymus | reverse complement strand
GGCCTAGGGCTTTTGTACCCTTGCTCATGCTCTGTGGGATGAAACTCCTTGAATGGATAGAGCCTCGCATTTGGCTCCACAGCGGGGAGTTTCGCAGCCAACAGGTCACCAAAAACCAGACCAAGGAAAAGTTGAAGGATGAGGTTGGGTTGATTCATGTCCTCCTTGGACTTTTTCTGAGCTTTGACCTTTGATTTCTCGCCTCTCTGACTCGCGTACTTTTTCTTGATTAGGCCGACCATGTCCTCGAAAATCAGATTAGCGTAGTCCAAGGGAAGGTTGAAATATATCCCATAAATGATAGAAATCATCGCATGGGAGGTTTGGTCATGGCTACCCACCTTCCCTGTCAAGCAACAGTTGAAAATGGAAAACAGAGTGTTCCAGACAGGGGGCAGGCCTTTGCGCCTAAATTGAGTCCTTTTGGTGATGGGGGTTGCATAAGAGTGAAACTTTAGGAATTTGATCAATTCCTCATTATTAGGAGTCGCAGCATAGGCATTCAATTGCAGTTCCTCCAAGGTGGGCAAATGCAAAGCAGTTCTCAAAGTGTCCACATTTAATTCTAGTGGAACTAGTGATTTATTAACAGGGTGTGAGGCATAACCAACAATGGTTAACCCAGAATTGTCAAGAGTTGTGAGGTAAGAACTAAGGAGAAATTGGGTTAAATAGGTTTCAGGGGTAGACTTTGTAGCAGATAGGGCAAAGTAGAGTGGGTGGTTCCGTAGGATTTCAAAAAGAGGAAAGGTGAAATCGGGAAAACCTATAGTGGAAGGGACGAAGTAATAATTATTTGGCTTTTTGACGAGAACGACCTTCTCATTCTTGTTCTGAACGAAGGACAGTGCATGGGATGTGAGAGGTTGAGCTTGTGTCACTTCGTTGTCGCTCGACACATTCACAGATTGGGCGGAGGCGGATGAAGAAGACATGGTAGCAGGTTATAGGTTTTTGCTTTGAGGAAATACGATTTGCAGGTTCGCCGGAGTGTATTTGAGAGTGGTAAAGGTTTAAGTGTGGGGGGAAAAGGGGTATTTATAGGAGGGAAAAATTTAAATTGAACCGTTTTAGTTACGAAAAGGCGTAATGAGTGGTTCTGAGTTGAAACGGCTCAACAGCTGTGACACGCCGTATTGGGAAGATGCACGATTGATAACGTGCGCCCCTTTATTCTGACACGTGCGTGTAGGATCTAACCCTTATCCACAGAACCACGCGCACCATATCAATAGACAAGAAYTATTAAGAKMGTTCTGTCAGAGGCCTAAGGGTAACAGAGCCTCTGTGATATGTGTCGGGTCTTCTTATAATGTTACACCTTTTATTACCTAAACGGTTTTGAAAATCCACAGAGATA
>NC_037544.1:29994703-29995893 GCF_001531365.2 Cynara cardunculus var. scolymus | reverse complement strand
CTTGGAATGAAATCCTTCTTTGCAGAAGGTGAGAAGGAATCAATATAGTCTTCGTAAGCTATATTTTCAAAAGATAAACACGATTTAGTGTCTGGTTCAACCAATAGTTTTCTCCTCTTGAAAATGGGCTTAGATTTAAAAATTTTGTTTTTCAAATTGTTTGAGGATCTAAAGGTATTCTYTAGRGTTTTGTTCGATTTGAAACCAGGTTTATTATCAAATTCCGAGAACCCTAGACCTCTTCTGCCCAAATTGACCTTTATTTTTTTATAAATATTTTGAGCCTCTTGAAATTTCTTTATTTTTAGCTCTCTGTCAAGCACATTTCTTTATTTTTAGCTCTCTGTCAAGCACGTCTTGATGTAAAAATTCTTTTTCCTTTTGAAAGAACTTCTTCACAGAAGTAACATTGCACTTCTCGTGCTCCATCTGTCTCAACTCTTCCACCTTTATTTTCAAATCTTTTTCAACCTTGGCAAGCCTTTGTTTTGAAGAATTTTCTAAGTTTATAAACTTGGTTTGTGCTTCTTCGAACATTTTAAAAATTCGATTTCTTTCTTCTGTGAGCAGAATTACTTCTTTTTCACAGAGAGAAAGTTTGTCTTTAAGATCATAATGCTCCAAATGACATATATCGAGATTGTCCATGATCTCTGTGAAAAACTCAAAAGAATTAGAAGAGGAGGAAGTAGATACCTCTTGGTTGTTCCTGTCACAGGAGTCTGACTTGATGTCCGCCATCTCGCAGAAAAGCTCATCTTCTGTGTCCGACTCTTCCCATACGAGAAGACCCTTCTGTTCGTCATCGTCAGAGGACTCGTCTGTTACTAGCTCACTTGATTGAGCTAGCAAGGACTTCTGCTGATAGTATTCAGCCTTCTTCTTGTAGAAGGCTGCATCTTTTGGACCCCTCTGCGGTGCCCTTGGTCCTTTTGACCAGCAGTCTGCTGCAAAGTGGCCTGGTTTGCCACACTTGAAGCAACCATCTCTTGGCTCTTCCTTCCTTTGCTCCTCAATCGTCTGTGAGGGCTTCAGTTCCCTCTCTCTTCTTTCTGATCTCTCTCCTTCTGTAAAGTTTCTTCGATTGAAACTCTTGAACTCTTTTCTTTCTCCACCCTTCCTAAACTCTCTCGTGATTAAGGCAAGTGTCTTCATCATCTCCATCATGGAGACTTCTTCCTCAGAACTTT
>NC_037544.1:29988712-29992731 GCF_001531365.2 Cynara cardunculus var. scolymus | reverse complement strand
TCAGCCCCAAGGCTTTTCAAGAATAGTGAGTTATTCTCCTCTGYCGTTCYTGGGATGCCATACCTCTTACAGTTGCTGATTAATGTGTTTAGTCTCGAGTATGTATCCGACAAAGACTCACCATCTTTTACCTTAAAGCTGTAATACTCGTCGATGCAGATTGAACGATTGTTTTTAAGCGTTTTCCTTGCACCTTCATTTAGCTTCTCCAGTTCTGCCCAGATCTCCATGGACAGTTGACAATGATCAATACACTTAAAGATGTCATTAGGAATAGCCATAATCAACAAACGTTTACATTTGCTTCCCAACTCGACGATAATCTTGTCCTCATCGCTCCAGTTTGCTTCAGGACGTGGTTCGTAGTGCTCTGGAATTTCTGGTGTTGTTCCAGTTGCTGGAATTCTAGGAATTTGGTTCATGGGAACATAGAGAGGATTGTAAAGGAATTCATAGATCCGAGGATGAATACCTTCTAAAAAGTTTACCATACGTACTTTCCACTGTGGGTACTCCTCACGTATAAGCGTGGGAGGTTTCGATTGTGAACCARTRSTCATAAAGGAATTGTTGGCTAGATTTGCCATTGAGAGAAGAAGAACAATATGAAAACGAAGAAACTGATGAAACAGTGAAAAACAGAAAACCTGAGAAAGAAGACGTGTTCTTGAGCGAATAAAGATTAATATCAAGAACAGAATAAATCGAATTAGAATTCGATTCCTGCTCTGATACCAATTGATAGGATCGATTAACTCAGTTCTTATATTAACCCAATACTCTAAATGATATATATGACAAACACAGTGCAGCGGAAACAAAGTAAGAATCAAATAGAGCAATGAATCAAGAACAATGAAGAACAAGCAGACAATGAATAATAAGAACACACGAGAAAGGCTTCAAATGTATTTCAATTGAATTGAAATTTAGACGATTACAATCTTGGAAGCGGCGCTGATTACAAAGGAAGAAGCTACTATTTATACTATTTCCTAACCGCTTGTCTGACAAGACCTAGACGTGTGAAACGATCCAGGCCGTCCAAATAACGCGGATTACAAAAGTAGTCACGTGAGAAGCACGAGTAGCTAACTAACCTAAGTAAAAACACCAAAGAGCTATACCACAGAAGATATTGTTGCAGACCCTCTGTGAGTCATCTCAGAGGCTCTGCTGGATGTAATTTGAAAGCACTTGATTCTTGAGAATCTTCTTCCAGAACCTCTGTGATAGACWRCAGAGGTTCTGTCRCTTTTGACTTGTACGWTGAACTTCTGTTTATGGTCCTCTGTGATCTTCTGTGGTAGGCATCTTCTGTCGACACTTGCAGAAATTACTTTTTCAATACTTTTACATTTGAATGAAATGAGAGCTAACAGCTTTTTAAAGCCCATTAAGGCTCAATGAAACCGTATAAAGCCATTGAGGCCCAATAAAACTTAACAAAGCCCAATAAAACTGAATAACGTCTAATAAAACCCATTAAGTCCCAATAAAACCGAATAAAGTTCAATAAAACCGAATAAAAAGCCCAATAAAACATAATAAAGCCCAATAAACCGAATAAAGCCCATTAAGGCCCAATAAAACCAAATAAAGCCCATTTAAGGCCCGATAAACTCAATAAAACTCGAAAAATGGATTAAGGCCCAATAAAATCGAACAAAATCCAATAAAATGGGCTAAGGCTCAATAAAATCGAATAAAGCCCATTAGGCCCAATAAAACCGAATAAAGTCCAAGAAATTGGATTAAGGCCCAATAAAATTGAATAAATTCGAAGAAATTGGATTAAGGCCCAATAAAATTGAATAAAGTCCATTAAAGCCCATTAAACCAAACAAAGCCTAATAAAACTAAACCGACAGGCATATACATCGATCCAATCGTGGTTAGCAACCAACACACATCTATACACAACGCGTATACATATGTATATAACACGAACCGACGGGTATATATACATATAACACATACAACATCGTGTCAACATATGTATATAACACGGGCCGACGGGTATATATACCTATAACACATTTACATGTGTATATATAATACAATCGTCGATAGCAACCAAAACATATATATATACAAATAACACATATACATGTATACATATGACACCTACACATAAAAATGTGTATAGATAACTCATAAAAAGTGAGAAAAAAAAAGGATAATCCCTCACTGATCTACGAGGGAATTGCCAATCCCTCGCAGATCCCTCACAGATCCCTCAGAGATCAGCGAAGGATCAGTGAGAGAATTGGCTAAAAACTTGATCCCTCGCTGATCTCTCGCTGATCTGTGTGGGAAATAGTTTTTGGCCAATTTCCTCGCTGATCCTTCGCTAATCTACGAGAGATCAACGAGGGATTATCCTATGTTTCTTATTTTCTTATTTTTTATGTCTTATATGTTTTGGTTGCTAAGCACGATTATATTATATGTACACATGTGCATGTGTTATAAGTATATATATCCGTCGGCCCGTGTTATATACATATGTTTACACGATATTTTATGTGTTATATGTATATATTGATAAGTGTCAATTTTATAAATTTTTATGCTAAAGTTGCCTAATAATTAATATTAATTAGATGCTCAAAAGTTCTAATTTAGTTTTAATTATTTGAGGAAATTCAAGTTGGAAAAGAAAAATAACTATTTGATTATTTGTTTTTTTTCTTTTGTTTTCTTGTTGATCTCACCAACAAACAGCCTAACAGAAGAGGCCCAGCAGCACTAGCAGCCCAACAGCAAAAAAAAAATAAAAACTCAACAGCAACAGCCCACCGACAGCAGTAGTCCAACAACAGTTTAATCCAGCAGCAGAAGTAGTTTTTGGATGGAGCGAGAGATCGGGAGAAGAGTGGGACGGCAACACGACGTGCGATCGAGGGGAGAAGGCAGCAACACATCGTTTGGGTCTCGATGGGAGAAAACAGAGGAGAGCGATCGATTGGAGAAGAGGTTTTTATCATCAACTGATTCTTACGGTAATTCCTAAAAATCTTTAGAATTGGTAACCTAGTTTAGATATGTGTTGCTAATTTATCTATTCCAACATTTGTTAACTTTAGATTTTGATGTTTTCTTACTTTGAGATGTCGTTGTAATTGTTTGGGACAAGTTTATTTATTTGATTTCTAGGTTAATCGTTAATTTCATTTGAATGTTAATTAAATTGGCCGATTAGTTAACAGTCCTATGAATGCTTGTTATTCAAAACATTAGATACGTAATTGTCTTGTGGCTTTGATAGGGTGACAATGGAACTCTTTGAATTCTATAAAGTTTTCAATATGAGTTCTTTAAATCTCATATTCAAAGTGATATTAAGCCGAGCATATGAGCTTAATTATTTGAGTCGGTGTTTTCTAATTCGTTAAAGCTAATTACATTTGGGATGTTAAGAGCTTTGTTGGTCCCGTAAGGGTCTACAAGAAGAGAAACAGTTTGTAGAAGGAGGGGGGGATGTATACAAACACAATATTTTCAAATTTAAAATATATATTGATAGAGAAGATCAATACGTATTTTACAAGATTGTTTGCGAAAAGATAAGGTAATAAAACCTATCTAAACAATCTTTGGTTACACACAATGCTTTAGCAATTACAAGAGAAGAAGTTGCTAAAAGAAAGATCCTTTACTTAAGCTAGAAGATGCTTGAAGTAAGAATTAGGTTAGAGAGAGATGCGCGCTCTCTGCATGAAAAAAAAACACTTCTATTTATACCTAGTGCATTAAATGTCCATCTAATGCAATATGGTAGGTTTAGAGTGCGTGTCAAGCCTTAAGAGGAAGGCTTGTCCTTTGCTACAGTGAATAGTACAAAAGCACCATTCAAGAGCAGACATCCTTACCTAAAGTTGGTGGACAAAGAGTCGACTAGTCGGCTCCGTACCGTACTAACTTTTGTAAGGGTATGGGTTTTGTCCTTTGTGTGCATAAGGACAAGACAACAACAATCATGCTAAGCAAGCTTCCTTTAATCGCTGAATGCTGGA
>NC_037544.1:29982054-29988672 GCF_001531365.2 Cynara cardunculus var. scolymus | reverse complement strand
GTACTCGCCGGTCTCTAATCTTCAGTTTCAGTCTTCAACGTTTGCTGAAGGGTCTTTTGTGTGAGTGTTGTCTTCTTGAAGTATTGCTGTCTCTGATAGATTTACAATGCAAGTTCTTCAGCGATCACTGAACATACTCAGTGAAGATCACTGGAACTGAAAATACAGAAACACAAATACAACGTAAAAGAGAAAAGAGATTATCATCAAATCACTGAGAGAGAGGATCAACAAGCTTGTTCATTGTTCCACTTGTAGTTAAGATTTAGCTAAAGAACTGATTTTAGCTAATGTTTTATTAGGTGAAAACGAATGTTGTCAGAGCTTGTTGATAACTGTTGATCCCAGATCTCTTAATAACACTAATAATCTAGTTAAGAATAACCAAATTATAGTGTTTTAATGGAGAAAGTGATGAACACTCAAGAATAAATTATAAACACTAAAGAACAGTCTTGAGCGTCAAAGGTTTCATTTTATTGATAATAAAAACGTAAAAGAGACGTTTAGTACAATAGGCCTAATCACCTATTTATAGTAGAAAGCTAATTAGAAGATAACTATCTAACGAGACTTTTTAGCTAATCTTCTATTTACAGATAACGTTTATCTAAACTGTAGATAAGCTTTAATATTAAGATAAACTTGAAGTGTAGCTGTCGACTTGTCATCTCCAGCTGTCTTCCATTGTATGATGAATCATCCTTATCTTTAAATCTTCATCGTATGCCTCTGGATGAATTGCTGAAGAATTCTCTAAGTGTTGTTGACCAGAGGGGCGATGAAGATTCTCTTTCCATCGCATCCCTGGTCGTCCATCGATCCTCTAGTTGTTTACCAGACTTAGCCAATTCTGCCTTGATGTCTTCATCGGTCTTCTGGTTCTTCATCACTTATTGTTTTTCATTACTTTTTCACTTTATGAATTATGGGGTTTAACAATCTCCCCCTAAGTAATGAAATAACAGACATACACTAATTTAGAAACAATTGTGAAGAGCAAAGACTAATCTAATAGAAAAACATCAAATTCCAAATTTTCATTGGATGATGAAATTCTTACAATACTGGAATCAAAAGACATTAAGGCAAAAAAAAATTACAACTCATCATCAACTACCTTGATATATTTCTCTGAATCGCATAAGCAGTCTTTGATAGCCGATGACTGCCGATATCTCATGGATGAGTTGACTCCCTTCTTCTCTTGGCACGTGATTTCTACCCAATCTTTCTCTGATGACTTTCTGAAACCATTCAAGTGTATCCGAAGAATACTTGAATGCCTCAGTTAGTTTGAAGAATTTCTTTGCCCCAAGTTCGGGTTGAGTTAAGACTGAGGCAGATCTTTTCTCCTGCAGGCCTTGGAAGTCTTTATTCGGTGGAGCGCAGGAAAGTCTTTCGATGGCTAGCTGAAGAGCAATTTCGAAATCACTCTTGGCTCGATGGTTTACTAGGGTCTCCATTGTTTTTACTACCACTCTGTTCGCCATTCCAAACCTGATGTCGTGGTCCTGTCTTTGAGCCGTGTATGCGTATAGTTCAATCAAGTCATAGGGATTGAGGTTGATGAGGTCATTTTCGTTGAACACGCTAATTTGCCCATGTGCTCTTTCCACTGTGAACTCCATGTATCGAATGGCTCTATTGGCGAAGGTCTTCACTTTTAAATCCATGACCCACCTAATCCCATCGTTCGAGAAGACAGCCTGGGGTGCTTGTGTGGTCTGTCTAATGAACCTATGGTGTAAGAGGTCTATGGACTCGGGCGATAAGATCGAAGGATTGATGGTCAAACTTTCATCGCGGTCTTGGTACAAATATTGATGAATGTTTTCCATCATAATGGATTCCCTGGGTGGCAACTCTGGACGTCTTCGCAGCGATTCCATGTTCTGTATAATCTCATCAACCAAGCTCTGCGGAGGTTGCCTTGAGGAAGAGGGAGTATCCGCTTGCACCACGGGTGGTTTGGTTGAGGGTTGTGTATGGGTTGGTGAAGGTATGGTTTCTTGTTGGGTTGGTTCAGCTTGGGTTGGTTGTGGTTCATTGGGTTCAGATTGGGTGGTTTCTGGTTCATGGGGTTCTGTTTAGGTTTGTGGTTGTTGGGGTGATGAAGGTTGGCTTATTATTGGTTCTGGTTGTATGCATAAGGTGAAAGGTTCTGTGGTGCAAGGGGTTGGTGAAGGAGTTAAGGGTAGGTTTGATGTGGGTGACAGAGTAAAAAATTGGTTTATTTCTGTTGGTGGGGTGGTTGGCTCTTCATCGGTTGAGGAACCCAACACGATGGGTTCTAGGGTTGTAGCAAAGGGAACATATACATTTTGTACATCTTCAGAGGGCAGAGCCTCTGGTTCCCTTACTTGGGTTCCTTCGGTTGAGGTTGGTTGTGTTTGTGATGGTAGTGGTGGTGGTGGTGGTGCAGCGGATTTCGTTTGCTGTGCAGCCGCGGCCTTTATCTCCCCCTCATGAGGTCCAAGACCTTGATCATCAGGGTCTGGATCATCATGCCTTCGTCGTTTGAGGGGGCGACTTGATGAGCATGAGGCCTTAGACCTGTTCTTCTTCTACAGTCGTATGTGGTTGGCCAATGTGCGCACCCCATCTTTGTTGCGCCGTTGTTCCATGGTGCGAAGGAGAGTGTTGGTTCGATCTTGCTGTTGCTGAAGACTCTTCCTTAGCGCAATGGTAGGCTCAACCGATCTAGCGGCAAACTTTGCACTTATCTCATTGAACGATGAGATAAGTGCATTGGACAGAACCCGAAGGTCAGCTCTGGTAGAAAATCTGTGCTTGAGGTGGGTGGTGGAGGCACAGAGGTGGTGGCGGATGTCGATGGAGGATGGGGAAGGTTGGCAATGAGATTCCTCACCTCTGCAGTGAAGGAAGAGAATACTGCATCAAAGGATGGGCCTGCAGAGGGAGGTGGGGGTAGAGTAGGCTGGGGGATTTGGGCTAATATTGTGGCGGGGAGATGGGTGAGGGTGGTTTGGATGGTGGCCATTTGGTGGGTAAGTGTGGCAAGGGTTTCATCGATAGATGAAGTGGATGGAGGTAGAGCTTGTTGAGGGATTTGGGAGATGATGGAGGTGGGTAGGGTGTGAAGGTTTTGGAGGATGGTTTGTAGTTGGGTGATGATGTAGGTAAGGTTCTCATCGGCCTCAGTTGCCTCGGCCGTGAGGGTGGCGATGAATTGGATGAGGATTTGGTTTCGTTGGGTGGCAAGGGAGGATGCAGTGTTGTGGTGTTGGGTGATGGTTTGTTGGAGCATTTGGAGACGTGTGGTATTGTCTCGGGTTTGRGTTTCAATTTGGGAGAGGTGGCGCTGTAGGATTGCAAGGGATTGTTGAAGGTCAGAGGTATCGGTTGAGGGTCGGTTGCCAGCAATCCCTTGAATGATGAGTTTAAGGTCTTCCAAGGACCGCATCACTGAATCGACAAAAGGCTTGGAACTCGGCCTTTGTGACCAAGTCTGCAATTGGGGTAACCCCTACAACAACGGATGCTGTAGGTTGGGCCTCAGCTCCGAAGGCGCCTTCTTGGCCTTGTGAGAATGTGGGCCTAGAAGGACTTCCATCATGTCCTTGATAGCCCTCAAGAGTGTCCCCTTCGGTAGATCAAATATCGAAGGGGGATGTGCATGAAGGGAAGATCACTCTGAACGATCTTGGGGAATATCAAAGTCAGAAGCAACACGTGCTTCTGTGTGTGTGATTGGTTGTGTCGAGCCCTGAGGCGAAGGGGCTCTTATATCTTCATCACCTTTCTGTTGGGAGAAGGGTGATGGAAAATGGGGTTCCTCGGCTAATTCATCTCCAGAGGCCCGAAGAATGGCCTCTGGATGGCTGGTTGGGGTTGGGGTTGGGATTGGACTGGGTCGTCCTTGTTCAATACCCCTGTGGCTTTGATCGCCAGGGGTAGATGATGTGGTTGCCCTTTGGGTAGTGGGTGGAGGAATTGTATGAGTAGGGCCAGAGGAGGCACGATAAGTAACATCATCATCATCATCTTCATCATCCGATGAAGATGTCTCATGTGCTTCCTTGTTTGGTGGGGAGGACGGCTCTAATCGCTCTGGGGTAGCTGCCCTCGGTTCCTGGGACATCATAGAGCGTTCATAGGCTTGGCGTATCTCAGATGTCGATGGAATGACATTGAGCATAGCCCTGGAGAGTGGGCGGTTGATGGTGTAACCCTCCTTCGAGAGGGTTGGTCGATGGCCGTGCATCTTGTAGACTGGAGTGAAGGGCTCCTCAGCTGGTAGTCCATGCTTCGTCATTGCGTCCCCAATGAAAAGGGCGAGGAAACGTGGGAAAAGAACCGCAGATAAAGGCTTGCCAGCGGCTTGGAGTTTGCATTTCTTGACCACCGCCGAATGAATCTCATTGTAGATGAGAAAGGCGTAGTCAAGGTTGAAGTTGAAGAACAACCCATACATGATCGTCATGATGTTTATGTTCCCTTGGTCCAATGACCCCAGTTTGCATGTGAGGGCCCTGTTGAGGATGGAGAAGAACATATTCCACATTGGCGGGAGGAACTGTCGTTTGAAGTCGGAGACATTGCAGAGGTCACGATTGTAACCTAGCATCTTGACGAAACGTAGAATGTCGTCGGTGGTTCGTCATATTGGGCGATTCCAAGCTCCCGTCGAGTGGGAATGCACAGAACCCTAGAAACTTTAGCCCGTGAAATCTTAAGCGAGCAGATCATGTCGTTTGGGGCATCCATGTCCCCCATTATTCCATGGCTTTCTAGGTCAAACTCACATGTTTGCCAGTATTGCTGGACGTACTTTAGTGGTACGCCGGTGTCAGCAAGAGTTAGGGCGGGAAGTAGAATACAGTTCTTGAAGAACTCTATCATGACGGCGAAGCGGTCGTCGAACAATGTGTTTCGTAGTTCAATAGCGTGGTTGTTGGGCTTCATTGGAAGGAACACGAGAGCCTGGCTGTCGGTGCCGGTGGATTGGACCCTGCTGTCATTGTTGTTCGATTCGTGGGAGGCGGAGGAGGCCATTGTTGAAGGAGTTGCAGGTTTTTGTTCGTYAAAGTCTATTTGCAGGTTTAAGTGAGCGTAAAGAGAAGATGGAGGTTGAAGAAGGGTATTTATAGGTGGAGAGATTGTGGGGGGGTGGGAAGGGTGGGTTGGGAGGGAATTGGAAATGGTTTCTTGATTATTATAATAAAATAATCATGAAAAGTTTTGGCAGTTTGGGTATTGACGATTTGATTTGAAGAACGTGAGCCGTCTTGATTGTACTGCCATTAATGTTGGAGGACACGTGTCAAGGCGGGGTTTGGGGGGGGGGGAAGTTGAAAGGGTGTGTGGGGAACAAGCTGTTTTTGGTGTCAGGCACGTGGTAGGATGACGTATGGATTATTTGAAATAAGTAGGTATTTCAAATATTATCTTGATAAATATGTATCCAAAAAAATTTAAATTTAAAATCCCATCTAATTGGAAGATTAATACTAATTACGAAGTATTGGTCTTTTAAAAACCCATGTTGTATAGTTTTTAGTCACAAAAGCTGCAATTTTGTATAATTTTTTAAAAGAATTTTGCAATTTAGATGGGTTTTATGGATGAAAGATATTTTGTCATGGAACTAGAGGTATTCTGGTTGACCATGACACATTGGGTGGGGAACCAAATGGGCTCTGGTTGAACATCAATAAAGAAATTCATCGATGAAATGTTGGATTGCATGATTGATAGGCCTTGGATGACTAACCAGAGTCCCTAGAAAAGCATTGACAATCCATTTTGTAGAAACAGAGAAGTTTTGGTTAAATTCATATTTAGCATTTAGGTGGCCAGAGGCTCTGGATGGAAAATGCATATTGTTTGAAGATGAAATAGATGCTCCCCCTTGAATGATGCATGAAGAATGGTTTTGAGGTTTGCAAAAACTCCCCCTCAAACAAATAATAATGAAGAATTAGTGAACCAGAGGCTCTGGTTTATACAATCAGAGGCTCTGGTTGTGAAGAATGATGAAATTAAGATATGCAATGAGGCTAAGTATGCGAGTGAAGAGGTATATGGATGGGTCTTTGAGACCAGAGGGGCTCTGGTTACAAAGACATTGAATCCAGAGGCTTTGGTTTTTAGAACTAGAGGCTCTGATTGCAAAGACAAGAAAAAAGATGTATGAGAGAATGGTGAAGGGTATGGGAGAGAGTATAGAGGTTGAGTCTTTGAGACCAAAGGGGCTCTGGTTCCAAAGACTTTGAATCCAGAGGCTCTGGTCTTTATAACCAAAGGCTCTGGTCTTAAAGACGATGAAATGAAGTATGAAAATTTGATTTAAGTCCAGAGAGGCTCTGGTTGCAAAGAGTAGGAATCCAGAAGCTCTGGTCTTTAGAACCAGAGACTCTGGTTGATGTAGAGATGTTAGGGTTCGATGAAAGAAGGGTGTGGTGTATGTCAAGTTGTAGATGGGAACTTGATATCGCTGGTTTCAAAGGATTTGGAAACCAAAGGCTCTGGTCTTTAGAACCAGATGCTCTGGTTGTGAAGGTAATACTTAGTGGATAAAACTAAGTATTTGCTTTGGACCAGAGGGGCTCTGGTTCCAAAGGCGATGAAGATTGTTTGCCAAATTTTAATCGA
>NC_037544.1:29972004-29978389 GCF_001531365.2 Cynara cardunculus var. scolymus | reverse complement strand
GCAGCCATTGAAATTATTGTCAAAACAAAATCATTTATTTCAAAACTTCCTTTTTATGTCAATATAGCATTTCTTATCAAAAACACAAAATATAACTTCAAATCCGGTCAACCTAACTTAGTCGGATTTCATCTCTGGTCAACAATCCGGACAACACCTTGTATAAGCTTTGTCCAGTTAACACTTAGAATTAAATCAATATATTTGTCCGGATAACAAGTCCGGAYWATACCCCACTCACAACTTAACCGATTTAAAACAATCCGACTACCAAATGGTCGTATTCCTACTTCTCAGTTCAAAAAGATAATTATTCTTACCAATCATAACCCAATCGACATTTAACCGGTTTAAAAACTAAACCGTTCAATACTTGAGCGATTTATAAAATAATCCGGACAATACATTGTCCAACCTTTGACCGATTTAAAACAATCCGGACAATACATCGTCCAACCTTTRACCGATTTAAAACAATCCGGACAATACATCGTCCAACCTTTGACCGATTTAAAACAATCCGGACAAGCTTTGTCCAGATAAAACCCTTAAGCAAAATCCTTTGATTTCATTCCAATAATAAAGAAGATTCATATAAAACCAGTAAAAGTTTTATGCAAAAGAGTTTAGAAATTACTCACCTTAACAAGCTTTAGAAATCAAATACTTGAAATCAACTTGAATCTCCAGACAAGAAATAATCCGGTCAACCTCTCTTTTCTTTTAAATCACACAACTTTAACAAAAGCAAGAAGAGAAAATATGGAGGCTCAACCTCCCTTTTTATACTTTCCAAAACAGGAAAGGCGGCTAACTCACATACCGACATGCATGCATACATACACCATGCATATATGATTATATAAATATATACACACCCATTTCAAGCACATATACCATGTATATTATATATATATATACTTCCACATATGTACATATTCTCATACACATAATCACATTATGCACATAATTTTCACATATCAACATGATCAAATGTATCAATTTATCATGTTATCACGTAATTATTTAATCAGATAATCACATATTAATTACCTTAGATGATAACCAGGATCCGGTTATCACATTATCCACCCCTTAAAAGAATTCCGTCCCGGAATTTCTTTAATAAAAAAGCCATGGGTATTCTGATCTCATCTTTGATTCCAATTCCCATGTTGCTTCTGGTCCTTTATGAAACTTCCACTGAATTTTCACCAGACTTATTTCTTTGTTTCTCAACGACTTGATCTTTCGGTCAATTATAGCTTCCGGTGTTTCTACAAAATTCAGCTTACTGTCTAATTGAATCTCTGGCAACGGTATAGCTAGACCCGGATCAGCCAAACATTTTCGTAGATTAGACACATGAAAAGTGTTGTGAATCAGACTCAGCTCTTCTGGCAGCTCTAACTGAAATGCTTCTGGCCTAATTCGTTTACATATTCTGAACGGCCCCACATACCTCGGATTGAGCTTCCCTTTCTTTCCAAATATGATGACACCCTTCCATAGCGAAACTTTTAACATCACAAAATCACCTATACCAAACTCAATCGGCTTTCGACGATTATCTGCATAACTTTTCTGGCGATCTTGTGTTGTTTTGATTCTTTCACAGATCTGTTCAATCTTTTCAGAAGTTTCTTGAACAATTTCAGGACCCGTCAGCTGTTTTTCACCCACTTCATTCCAACACAATGGCGTTCAACATTTACGTCCATACAACACTTCATATGGTGTCGCCTGGATGCTGGATTGGTAACTATTGTTATACGCAAACTCTATCAATGGCAAGTGATCTTCCCACGATCCTCCAAAATCAATAATACAACTTCTCAACATATCTTCGAGAGTCTGGATAGTTCTCTCACTTTGCCCATCTGTTTGCGGATAATAAGCTGTACTTAATCGGATTTCAGACCCCAAAGCTTTTTGTAATCCTTCCCAGAACTTTGAAGTAAATCGACTATCTCTATCAGAGAAAATAGACAAGGGAACACCATGTATGGTAACAATTTCTTTGATGTAAATCTGCACTAGCTTTTCTAAAGAATATTTCTCTCTTATTGGTAAAAAATGCGCAGACTTAGACAAACGATCAATAATTACCCAAATCGTATCATACCCCTTTGGAGTTCGAGGTAACTTTATAACAAAATCCATGGTAATGTGATCCCATTTCCATACAGGTATTTCTAACAATTGAAGACTTCCATACGGCTTCTGATGTTCACTCTTAACTTGTAAACATGTCAGACACTGTTCCACATATCGAGCTATGTCTCTTTTCAATCTTGGTCACCAATAAAAGGGTTTCAAATCTCTATACATCTTATTGGTGCCTGGATGAATAGAGTATCGGGACTTATGACTTTCATTTAATATCATACTTCGGGTATCTCCAAAACATGGTACCCAGATTCGCCCTTGAAAGCACATTAGTCCTTCATTATTCTGTTCCAAGGTTGAGATTATCTTACCCAACTTTTCAGCTTTAACAAATTCTTCTTTTATAGCTTCTTGTTGACATCTCTGAATCTCGTTATGAATGTTAGGGACCAAATTCATTCTCATTGCCACTGCTTTAATGGTTCCACTCTTTTCTTTCCGGCTTAAAGCGTCAGCCACCACGTTAGCTTTTCCCGGGTGGTAAAGAATTTCACAATCATAATCATTAACCAGCTCAATCCACCGACGTTGTCGCATGTTTAATTCGTTCTGGTTGAACAGATGTTGTAAACTTTTATGGTCAGTATAAATCTGACATTTTGTTCCTAGAAGATAGTGTCTCCAGATTTTCAGAGCAAATACCACTGCAGCTAATTCCATGTCATGGGTTGGATACTGCTTCTCATGATCTTTCAATTGTCTTGACGCATAAGAAATTACTTTTCCTTTCTGCATCAAAACACATCCAAACCCTAACTTTGAAGCATCGCTGTAAACTATAAAATCTTCGGATCCATCTGGTAAAGTCAATATTGGCGCACTGCAAAGATGATCTTTTAAAAGTTGAAAAGCTTCTTGCTGCTCTCCTTCCCACTGGAATTTAACGTTCTTCCGAGTCAATTTAGTCAATGGCACGACTATTTTAGAAAAGTTCTGAATGAACTTACGATAATAACCGGCCAATCCTAAAAAGCTTCGGACCTCGGAAGGATTTTTTCGGAGCTTCCCATCTTGCAACTGCTTCTATTTTCACTGGATCAACTTTTACCCCTGATTCTGAGATGACGTGACCAGGGAATTGCACTTCTCTTAACCAGAACTCACACTTGGACAATTTAGCATACAACTTTTCTCTTTTCAACAATTTCAGTATCAGACGAAGATGTTTTGCATGCTCTTCTTTGGTCTTAGAGTATATAAGAATATCATCCATAAATACAATAACGAATTTATCAAGATACTCTTAACATACTCTATTCATTAAATCCATAAAAGCTGCGGGCGCATTAGTTAAGCCGAATGGCGTAACTAAGAATTCGTGATGCCCGTACCTTGTTCTGAATGCTGTTGTGGCAACTCTTCTTCCCTGACCTTGAGCTGATGATACCCTGATCTTAAATCAATCATGGAGAAATAACTTGCTCCTACCAATTGGTCGAACAAGTCATCAATCCTTGGTAAAGGATACTTGTTTTTGATTGTTAACTTATTCAGTTCACGATAGTCTATACACATTCGCATAGACCCATCCTTCTTTTTGACGAATAAGACCGGAGCACCCCAAGGTGAAGTGCTGGGCCTAATAAATCCCTTATCAGATAAATCTTTCAACTGTGCAACCAGTTCTTCCAATTCAGATGGAACTAAACGGTACGACGCCTTTGCTACTGGTGCAACCCCTAGTACTAAATCAATTCGAAACTCAATGACTCTATCTGGTGGTAATCCAGATAAGTCTTCTGGAAAGACTTCTGGGTATTCACTAACAATTGGAATTGATTCTTCTTTTCCCTTTTCTTTCTTCAGATCAATTACATATGCCAAACATCTTTGGCACTTCTTCCGAATACTTTTCTGGGCTTTCATTACTGACAAAATACTGGTATGGTGATTATGACGATCACCATAAATAATAACTGTCCCTTGGTCTGGCAGAATAATTTTGATTACAATTAATACTAGCCTGATATCTTGCCAACCAGTCCATACCTACCACTACATCAAATTCCTTCATCGGCATGGGAAATAACCGGATCGGAAGCTCACAACCCTCAATAACAAAAATGCAGTTATTGAATACTTTAGTAACAGTTTCCTGACTATTAGCAGTATCAACTACTAACTCATCATTAAGTATCACAGAATCCAGACATGCAATTTGAGCAAACAATGGTGACACAAACGAAAAGTTTGCACCAGAGTCAAATAACACTTAGCACGTATTAAATTCAAAAGGAATGTACTTGTTACTATATATGGTGTTGCCTCTGCCTCATTCTTAGTCATCTGGAAGGACCATCCCCGCGCCCCTCCTTGCCCTCCTCTGTTCACAGTAGGCCTTCCCCGTGTACCCGACGCGTTACTCCCCATTGTTAACTGCAGAGTTCTTAACAAGGGACAATTCGGTCGAATATGATCCAGAGAATTGCAATTAAAACACCTTCGATAAGTTGAGCAATTTCTAGACAGATGACCTGCTTCGTCGCACTTATAACATTTCCTTGGATCCATCTTGCATTCTCCCTGGTGAACCTGTCGACACTGTAAGCAGACTTTTTTACTGATCTTCTACTTAGATCTGTTATCATATCTAACAGTTTTTGGCCCTCGAAAAGATGAAGGTCCCTCCCATTTTATTTTCTCTACAACCTTTCCTTCTGATTGTCGGTTCTTATTTCTTTGGTCACCTCAGCTGCATCTACTATTAGTGGAAAAGTATTGGGGTTCATAGCAATAACAAACTCTCTAATTGAGGGTTTCAAACCCCTAATATACCTCTCTATCTTCCTGGATTCAGTCGAAACATAATGTTCAGCAAAGTGAGAGTATTCAATGAATCTTTCGGTATAATCTCGAGCTGTTCCATTTCCTTGTTCTAAATTCAGGAAATCTTCCTCCATTTGTCGTACTGCTGTTTTAGGACAAAATTGATTTCTAAATCTATCCACGAATTCTACCCAAGACAGAGTCTGTAAAATATTTGTTTTGGTAGATGATTCAACTTCCCACCAGAATAAAGCATTTGACTTTAATACAGAAACAGCAAATCGAACTTTATCTGTTTTCGGACACCAAATGGCGTTGAACACAGATTCCATCTCCTTAATCCAATACATAGCTTTCACTGGATCTCTCTCCCCAGAAAAGGTTGGTGGTTTGCATGCCAAAAACATCTTAATATATCCTTCCTTGTTATGGGTGACTGGAGTAGAGGGATGAACTTCCACTCTTTCTGATTCTACTCTAGCTGGTATTCCCATAATAGATGTCAGAGTTTCCCGTAACTTCCCCATTTCCTCTGCCAACATATCCCTAGTTATATATTCAGGATGTGGTACTGATCTTTCCTGAACATTCCCAGAGTGGGATTCTTCATGTTCAGAATGTATTCCAGTCCGACCCCTTCCCTGAAACTGACTTCTTCCTCTGCCTTGTCCTTTTACACTTTCCCGACCTCTATTTTCGGATGTACTAGTCGGTAGATTTATAGGTGATCCTTCCCTTTCCTCAGATTCTGGATGATTCACTCTTTCAGATCTTCAAGTTCGGCTAGACATCTGCAGAGTTTAGTGTTAATAATCACGTATTCACATTCCCAAATATAATGAAATATTCAAGTTCAGATGTGTACCTGTAAATTCATAATTACACTGGCCAGATGTAAYTAAAATTTWCCTTACACACTGTTCTTTTAACTCATCATATTTATTTCCAATGGTGCTAACTATGTCCAGGAACTTAACATGCAATAAAACAGTTTAAGTCTAGGTATCATACTGTTGAATACCTAAATCTCTCAAACTCAGGCTCTGATACCACTTTGTAACACCCCAACCCATACATTGCATGTAACACATATTTCATACAGAAGAAATACATGATATTATCCCATTCAGGTCCCTTAGTACAAAAATCTATTATAACCAAATACAAGGTCCAAAAATTCAAATACATTTATTGTACTAATCAATCAAAACTGTACATCACTACTGATCTTCAAGCAGAAATGCATTTAGGAAAATATCAAATTTTCCCTTTTTCCTTACAGTCCGAACCTCCTGCAATACATAGTTAAAATCACAAAACGAGAGTTAGACCAAAAGGTCTAATGAGATACCCTATTTATGTTATTGCAGGGTGAAAATCACCAAAAATCTTTATAGAAAACATCATTTCATATATAACAAACATATGAACAAATAAGAACATAATACCA
>NC_037544.1:29969115-29970914 GCF_001531365.2 Cynara cardunculus var. scolymus | reverse complement strand
ATAATCCGGTCAACCTCTCTTCTCTTTTAAATCACACAACTTTAACAAAAGCAAGAAGAAAAAATATGGAGGCTCAACCTCCCTTTTTATACTTTCCAAAACAGGAAAGGCGGCTAACTCACATACCCACATGCATGCATACATACACCATGCATATATGATTATATAAATATATACACACCTATTTCAAGCACATAACCATGTATATATATATATACTTCCACATATGTACATATTCTCATACACATAATCACATTATGCACATAATTTTCACATACCAGCATGATCAAATGTATCAATTTATCATGCTATCACGTAATCATTTAATCAGATAATCACATATTAATTACCTTAGGTGATAACCAGGATCCGGTTATCACACTGGCTTATGCTGAAAAGGTTGTGCTTCAATCCTTCAACATAAGCCACTTTGCTGATGGAGATGTTGCCTTTGATGAGAGTGACATATCCCTTCATAATACGCTTGCTGTTGTCTCCAAAAGTCACAGAGCGTCCAGATTTTTTGATGAAGGAGGTCAGCTGACTTATGTCACAAGTCATGTGCCTGAAGCAACCTGAGTCCATGTACCATGGTTGCACATGCTGGTCTCGCAAGACATATTAAGGGGATTTAGGTACCCATTTCATAATGGGTCCTCGTTTGTTAGTAGGGGATATCACACTCTTTTCATTGCCCTTGGCCTTTGCAGGCTTGGGTTTATTAGCATTTCCCTTGCCCTTGGGTTTGGGCTTTTTCACGTTTTCATTGATTCTGACTTTGTAGCGATAAACGTGTTGGGAGAAGGGACAGTGATGTGTCAACATGTAATTCCTCAGGTTTTGTAAAAGAGTTAAACATTGACAACGATGATGCTTTGGATTTGCATGTCTAGCATTCTTTTTATTCGAAGGAAACAAATAAGTAAATCTAGGTGTAAATCCTGTCCTAGCATCAGTTGTTTTTACAAACTTCCTTTCTAGTTCAGATTTTTTATTTGAAGATGTCTTTGGCTTTACTTCTTTTCTCTCGAGGAAGGTCTGCTTTTCTTCAGCTGGATGAGAGGAAAAGTGGTGGTTAGTTTTCTCAGAGGTAGGMCACTTCTGTTTTTGCTCACGAGTAAACTTGATGAACTTGAAAGATGTACTAGGGCTTTGTGAGTTATCTTTGGCAGATTTGCTATCTTTCAGTTTTCCCTTTCCTTTGTCTGAAGATTTCATCGATGAAGGAATACCAGATTTCATTGAGGGTTATAAGTTTTGAGGCTTTTTACTCTCGATGATCTTTGGTGATTCACAAATTATCCCTTCTTCGGATTCAGAATCGAGAAAGTCTCTTGCTGATTTCTCAAAATCAAAATTAGCATGGATTGAAGTGGAAGATGTGGGTTCAGAGGTTGATGCTTCAGAGTGATTTGCTTGAGGTTTCATCGACTCTGACTTTGATGAACTTTTAATTTTACTTGAATGGTTCATCGATTCATCAGCTGATGTTTCCTCATTAGAATTCTCTTTTTCATCAACGGTACTTGCTGATCAAGTGGAGTTGACAATCAGAAATTCTGGTTTAACCATAAAGTTTCCATCGGTTTTTGATTTAGAGGTGTCAGTTCTTCCATCAGAATTCTTACTTGTACTGTTCTTGTATACCACATTTTCAAAATCCTGTCTGGAACTCTTGGGACAAGAGTTTGTGGAATGTAAGGACCCTAAATTACAGATCGTAGGAGGTTCTTGTCCATTCCTTCCAAGAAATTCACCATTCTGATCTTCCATTGTGGGTATTCTTCTCGTTGAAGAGT
>NC_037544.1:29967445-29968595 GCF_001531365.2 Cynara cardunculus var. scolymus | reverse complement strand
TTGCTGAAGAATTCTCTAAGTGTTGTTGACTAGAGGGGCGATGAAGATGCTCTTTCCATCGCATCCCTGGTCGTCCATCGATCCTCTATGATTTTTTCATTACTTTTTCACTTTATCCCTGCCTTGATGTCTTCATCGGTCTTCTGGTTCTTTATCACTTATTGTTTTTCATTACTTTTTCACTTTATGAATTATGGGGTTTAACAATAACCATACCCAACTTGAGCTTATCCTATCTTTTTACATTTGCGAGGTCGCTTATAAGTATTTACATCATTATCGACAGTGAACTAATGTTGGATTTTGTTCTCATTGTTTATAATAAATTTTAATCGCATGTTTAGTCTAATTAATCAAATCCAACCCCCCCTCTTTTAATTACTTTTAAGCCGTCGCTTTGTATTTGATTTTTCTAGACATAGTAAGTTAAACCGAGTCTCTGTGGATTCGACCCGACTTACCACTATTACAATTTTGGTTGTAATTAGCTCGTAGTTGGAACTTATTATTTGGTGGACTCGGCATCCGTCAAATTTTTGGCGCCACTGGCGGGGACTCGGTGTTTCTAACGGTTTATGCCTAGATCTTCACGTACAGGTATGCCTATTCCCATAGACACAGAAATCGAACGGACATCCAAGCGATTCAGGAAGCTAGCTAGGCTCCGGAAGGCGCAAGGCGAATCTTCAAGTTCACTGGTAATCAACATCTGGAGGGATATTGAATTACCATCCGAGTCTGAAAGCAAAGTAGAGGAAGTAAAGTCGGAATCTGAGGAAGAAGAGGAGTAAAATCCGAAGGTCAACATGGCCGATGAGCAGACTTTACGTCATTTGGCAACCCAAGTTGTTGCTGAAACTCCAATTTGTATCAGTTATCCGACAGGTAATCAAAACTTTGTTCTTAAGACTGGCTTGGTCTATCTCTTACCCACATATCACGGGTTAGAGAACGAGGACCCTAATAAGCTTTTAAAGCAATTCCATATTGTTTGCTTGAGCATGAAACCGGTCGAGGTTACGGAGGACCTTATAAAGTTAAAGGCTTTTCCTTTTTCTGTAAAGGACCGGGCTACTGATTGGTTATACTCGTTACCTCCGGATTCGGTAACGACGTGGAACCAAATGGCGAGGCTATTTCTAGACAAATT
>NC_037544.1:29947015-29967345 GCF_001531365.2 Cynara cardunculus var. scolymus | reverse complement strand
AGATCCTTCATCAGCATTAATGGCCATCATGCAGACGTAGGCTTTATCTTCTTCATCAGAAGATGATTCATCAAATGATTCAGCCCAGTCATGCTCTTCAGCAACAAGACCTTTAGACTTTTGCTGGTTTTTTCTTCATCTTCTTGTACTTCTCCTTCAGTTTAGAATATTTTTCATCTACGGTCCTGATGGAGGAAGGAGGTTTAGAGGATGGCGTCACAGTCTTCTTTGATCTGCATTCACTTGCAAAGTGTCCAGGCCGGTGACAATTATAGCAGACAGCTGAAGCCTTGTCTATTCTTTCAGACTTTGGCCTCTCCCTTAGGGATAGCTGAGGAGATCTGCGGAATTTACTCTTATTGGCAAACCTCCTAAATGACTTAGTTAGGAGTGCCAAGGACTCATCAAAATATGTTAAATCAGATTCTGGAATGTCCTCAGAAGAGTCCATCTCCGTGATGTCCACGGGAGGTAGAGAAGAAACAAAAGGAGTAGAAGTATCAAGTTATCAACTGAAGAAGATTCAGAGATCAAAGCTAAAGGAGAGCTTTTCATTTCCCTGGATTCTTTTACAATATTCCTTTTCAGTTGACGAGATTGCTCATGGTTAAGCAGAATCCCGTATAAAGACGAAAGAGAAAGAGTGGACATGTCATTTGACATCTTGAGACACATGGAAAAGGTGTCCCAAKAMTHARGAAGNCATTCTAGAAACTTAGTCAAAGTTTCAGAATTAGAATATTCCATGTCAACAGCCCTAAGATCAATAAAAAGACAATTAAATCTCTGATGTACTTCAAACAGCGTTTCAGACTTTCCATAGAGAAAGCTTTTGTACTGTCTTACTAGATTGTTCTTTCTAGTCTCCTGAACCTGAGTGGTTCCTTCATATTGGACATATAGAGTATCCCATACGAATTTAGAAGTTTTGAGTTTCATCACAGAGTGATAAATCTCATCAGGAAGAGACATAACTATTATAGACCGAGCACGCGTGTCTATTTTCTTCTTGTCCTCATCGCTCCACTGATGTGGAAGCTTTGGAATATGCCGTTCAGGAATCGCGGCAGTCGTAGCTGTTGCTGGAACAGCCGGAACAATAGCAAATGGAATATATGGTCCATTTTCTATATAGTGTGGAATTTCAGGATCCACACCTTCCAGAAAGAGGGACATTTGGTTCTTCCAGAGACAAAAGTTGTCACGGACAAACCGGGAAGGTTTGGCAAGAGAGCCATTGTCTTGTGTGTGTGTATTTGTAATTTGTAAATCCATTTGAAAGCAGTAAGTTATCAAAGAAGAGATAAATTAATACAACAAAATAACAATACGCAAGTAAAGAGAGAAAACACTGCTCTGATACCACTTGTTGGTCCTGAAATGGTCTACAAGATAAGAAACAGTTTGTAGAAAGGGGGGATGAATACAAACACAAAGTTTTCAAATTTAAAATATATATTGATAGAGAAGATCAATACAGATTTTATAAGATTGTTTGCGGAAAGATAAGGTATAGAAAACCTATCTAAACAACCTTTGGTTATACACAGAGCTTTAGCAAATACAAGAAAAGAGAATGCTAAAAGAAATATCTTTTACTTAAGTTAGAAGAAACTTGAAGTAAGAATATGGTAAGAGAGTGATGCGCGCACTCTGCATGGAGAAGAAACACTTCTATTTATACCCAATGCATTTAATGAACATTTAATCCATTAAGGTAGGGTTTAAAGTGCGTGTCAAGCCTTAAGAGAAAGGCTTGTCCTTTGCTACAGTGAATAGTACAAAAGCACTATTCTTGAGCAGACATCCTTGCCTAAAGTTGGTGGACAAAGAGTCGACTAATTGGCTCCGTACCGTACTAACTTTAGTAAGGGTATGGGTTTGTCCTTTGTGTGCAAAAGGACAAGACAACAATAATCATGCTAAGCAAGCTTCCTTTGATTGCTGAATGCTGGAATAACCTGGAGGTCTCATCATTATTCGCTGAAGCTAGAACAATCTTCACACATTTATAGATAGGCTCGTAATCACTGAATACCGCTTCAGATCACGTACTCGCCCGTCTCTAATCTTCAGTTTCAGTCTTCGACATTCGCTGAAGGTTCTTTGGTGTGAGTGTTGTCTTCTTGAAGTAATGTTTGTCTATGAGATTTACAAAACAAGCTTCTCAACGATCACTGAACATACTCAGCGTATGATCGCTGGAACTGAAAATACAGAAACAAAATTACATCGATAGGTAAAAGGGATTATCATCGAATCACTGAGAGAGAGGATCAACAAAGAGGCATATAGTTCCCATGGAGCAAGATCAAAATCCAGTAAATGAAGATGAGCTTGGGGAACCAATTCTTGATGAACCAATGGAGCACTAAGTCGAATCATTATCGATAGCAGGGATTGATTGTAATCAACCGGAAAGCAATAATGGAAGATCTTCTCGAAATCGACGACCTCCTTCTTATCTAAAAGAGTATCATTGTAATGTCGTTCATGGTGAAAGCTCTAGTACACTTCCATATTCGTTATCTGAAATTTCTTGAATATCAACAAGTAACAGAGGCACAAAGAAGCTTTGCTTGTGCAATATCAATTAATACAGAGCCTTTTTCATATAAGCAAGTTGCTGAAAATTCAGAGTGGATTTCGGCAATGAAGGATGAACTTAAGCCAATGGAATCGAATAAAACCAACCGTGGTCCCGTTACCGGAAGGAAAAGTTTTGTTGGTTGTAGATGGGTGTACAAGTTGAAGTATGGACCTTCAGGTGTTATCTATAAGCATAAAGCTTGTCTCGTTGCAAAGGGGTTTCATCAACAAGAAGGCGTGGATTTTGTTGATACTTTTTCTTGGGTCACTAAAATGGTTACCGTGAAAACCGTTTTAGCATTACCATCAATTAATATATGGGATCTTATTCACCTAGATGTAAATAACGCCTTCCTTAATGGAGATCACGAATAAAAGGTTTATATAGATACCCCTCAAGGATGTAATGTTGAGGGGGAGTTTCCTTTTGGAATAAAGTTAGCTTGCAAACTTCTTGTAACACCCCAAAATTACATTTGCATATAAACATATATTTCTATATATCAATAAATATAGTTTACACATTCAGTCTCAGCAAAAGCTACATTACAAAGTAGCTAACAACTTTTTCCACAAAATCTCTATACAAAACTTGTAATATAACAAGTTCTCAAATTCAAAAGATAACATGATATCCTTAATATTTCATGCAGACAAATATAATTCTTCACAATTTCCCGTTTTCCTTATCCTCTGGTTAAGTCCGACCTGTAATGCACATTTTTCCAAAACACCAAAATAAGGGTTAGATCTTGAGTTCTAGTGAGAAATCCCTTTGATGCTATTACATGGTGAATAATCATCAAATCACATTTATAAACTCATATTTTTATCAGTTTTAAATAAACAATACTTTAATATAACAAACTTATTTTATTGCATCAAAATAGCCCCATTACTTAATAAACACATTCTGAGTAAACTTATTGTATCATATAGATGAATATATAACTTTCTCACATCACATAGGTGAGACAACCCTATCTCCTCGCAATACACTGGTGCGAGGACTCCATCTTATCGCATCATACTGGTGCGACAAACCCAACTTGTCGCAGTCATATAGGTGTGATAACCACTATTCATCACATCAACAGGATGTGACAACTTTAAGTCATCGCATCACACGGATGTGACAACTCCAAGTCATCGCATCATAAGGATGTGATAACAAAGAACACATTGCTCAAAAACCCAAATTTTATATCTCAATGATTATGCCATCCTAATTCTGGTACACACCTCTCATTGGTATGTCACCCTTATCCCAATATACATCTCTTCTTGATATATCACCCCTATAACCAAAATATACATCTTCTTAATATCTTACCCTTATTTCAAATACATGATATAACATATCAAAATCCCAAAAATATGCTAATTAAAGCATTAAAACAGTTTTATATCGTCCCCATAAAAAGAATCATACGATTCTAATTCCAGTTACCAAATAAGAAAAGTTTGTAAATAACTCACCTTGTTAATCATAAAGATGAAGATGATACAAAGATGAATTATCACAACAACAATTATTATGACATCCGTCAGTTTTGGAGTTTCAGGTTAGCATCTATATAGGGTTTGTATATTTAGAAATATATTTTAATTAGAACTCATCTGGCTTAGTTTCCCAAAAAAAAATTAGTTTAGAAAACCCTATTTCGACAGATAACTGATAAAGTTAACTTATGTAATGTCAAATACATTAAAAATTCTCCAAACATAATAAAGCTGATATTATAAAGTCCAAATTAAAATATAAACGTCCAATTTGAAAGTCCAAATAATTTTACAAAAATTAGGGATTTTGACCTAATACTAATATTTTTATCAGTTTTTAGCATTTTGTATTTATACTAACATTTAAATGGACTTTATTTTTTATAAAAAAAAAAATATAAGTTGGATTTGGACCTTGTAAAGGCTGGCCACACTTGCTCTCCCCAAGGTCCACATATAAAAACTCCAGTGTCTCTTTGTTACCTCTGATTTGAAATCATTTTTGCATGTCTTTCCTCTCAAGAACTCTCTCTCAAAATAACCCTTCTTCTTCCCAAATAATCCCAGCCGAAGTCAGCCTCTAAACACCCTTAAATTCCATCATTTTTGAAGAACATTGAAGGATTCAAGTAGTAGCAAGCAAAGGTATAGAGTTAGTTACATTATTTTAGTAATTTTAAACCCTTTTCTCATCTTTTTGCTATTTTTTTCTTCTTGTTCTTGGACTCAAATTTTCTGGAGGATTTAAGATGGGAGATTATACACCAAAGACATGAAAATGTTTTGAAAATGGTGATAATCTATGATCTATAAACTTAGAACTCAAAGAAATGGGGTAAAACCACATTGCATGTGAATTTTAACCCTAAAAATGGGCATTTTGGAGTTGACAGATTGCTTACTAGCACTTGTGTCGTCCATATATCCCAAAATAAAAGTCCAAATGCTATGATTTTTTTAAATGTACTTCGTTGAGTTGGGGTTCTTTTCCAACTGGAATCATGCAAAAAGAAGGAGTTTTGATCCCCCAAACACTTAAAACAAGTTGAGTGTGCAAACAGTGTCTTCAACAGTAGGTAAACCCTACTTTGAACATACATAACTCCTTGAAAACTTGTCCAAAATATTTGATTTTTCTTCTGGAGTTTACTTTGATGAGTTGTTGTTCTTATGTTTTTGGTTTCAATAAAAAATATTGAGTTTTGAGTATTTAATTCTTGATACAAAATTATGGTGCAAAACGATTTTGCTGGACAGAAACTTGCATGCATGTTCAAAGTAGCATAACTCTCTCAAAATATTAATAAAATGTGTAATTCTTCTTCTGGAAGTTTTGTATATGAGTTAAGTTTACAATCCAAGTGGAATCATTGAAAAACATTAAGTTTAGACCTTCCATTTGACCACAAATTTGACAGGGTGCAATCTGTCCAGATTGTTTTGACATGTTAAAATGTGTTGGACATTCGAATGACTAAAACACTTCCAAAATGTGTGAAATTTGGACAAAATGTGTTTAACACAGTGACATTTATGGTATAACAATTTAGACACAAAATGAAATATGAAAGGTACCTTTTGACAATGATTTGTGAGACCAAAAATTCCAGAAACATAATTAACTTTCTGTCCAAATTGTAATTTTATGTGCAAAGGACTTTAACCTTAAAATACATAAATATTGGACTATTTTAAGAACAAGTTATATAAATATCAACTTTAATCCATAAAAACACATTGGCATTACATAAGATATAATTTGACTTTATCTATATCGAGACCCGAAAAGTGAACTAATTATGGATTTGGGATTTTTTAGGAAAGTTTAGGCCGGACGTCTAGTGCTTCAACGTCATCAAGTTATTGGATATTCGCTAGCAAATCGATGAGTATTCACGGCCTCACTTTTACTGCTTTTATTATTGAAACTGGGGGAAAAACATGAAAATTTGCAAACTATACTGTTTAGTTGAAAATTTGTTGAATTGAAAAACTGATTAGTTTTAAATTGTTAAAATCATGAAAAATTGATTATTATTGCACTATGGTATAAATGATAAATTGATGTACTTGAGTGATAATATAAAAAGTCCCCTCCAGGCGGACGCTACTAGTTAACTCGGGAACATGTCGGGCCGTAGTAATTGTGGATAGCGCTATTGTGTTGACGGTCCCACCCAAAAACGGGTGCATATTACTAAATTTAATAGTTCTACTCATGTGTGAGAACAAGCCACCACTGAGGTAGTTCTTAAGACGAACCGTGGTACCTAAGTGAGCGAACGGGCCACTTTATGGTAGTTTGTAAAAATGCTAGGGGCCTATTGGTCAGGAAAGATTCTGTAGTGGCTCGAGTTTAGCATCGTATAATTTTCATTTTACCTTGTGCAAAATTTACGTAAATAGTTTGCAATAATGAATTTCTGCATTATTCAGTGCATATAAAAACCCGTGAACTCACCAACTCTTTGTAGTTGACGTCGTTTTATGTTTCATATTTTTCAGGAGATTAAGTAAGTACTGAAGTCACGGATGCACTTTTGTGATAACACCTGCTTTCTATTTTTAGTAACCAATTTTTGTAAATGTTATACTGTCTCCGACGAGAGCAGTTTAGGTTATGGATTGTAAAATTGTAAAAATTGTAATGGTGTTATCTGTTTACTTAGTGCTATGAAATGCTAGCTGTTACATCTCGTGTTTTCCTTTAGCAGGGTGTGAATTATCCAGGAAAATAATCACCGAATTCAACCTCTTTCTACTTTTCCTTACGGTTCTGCTTTTCTCTGGCTCCAAAACACACACAAAAAGTCCTTTCCTCCCTTTTCTCAAATCACCTTCCAATGAGATAAAAGTTATCTCATAATTTGATTTAATAATTCATGAGGCGGTGGAATTGTTTTTAAATCATTTTAAACATATTAACCAAATAAACCCTCCACTTTTAAAAACAACTCCCAAATTTTATAACCGATAAACCCAGTTATCACACTTCTCTAGTCCATTTATGGGCTCAAGCAAGCCTCAATGCAATGGAAGATAAAGTTTTCAAACTTTATGTTGTCAACTAGTTTCTTACAATCGAAGGCTGATTATTCGTTATTCCATAAAAGCCATGGACAAGATTTGATAGCTCTATTGGTGTACGTTGATGATATAATCATCACGGGGGCATCTAAATGTGGAATTGGTCAAACTAAGGGAGCATTTGAGTAATACTTTTAAACTCAGAGATTTGGGTGATTTGAAATTTTTCTTAGGTTTGGAAGTCATCATATCTGAAGATGGAATTTTGTTGACTCAAAGAAGGTATGCTCTAAAATTACTTGAAGATGGTGGCATGTTACACCGAAGAACCGATAGATCCACGATATGTGTTGACCGAGGATGATGGAGATCTGCTTGTGGATGCATCTCAATACAGAAGAATGATTGGTAGATTGTTGTATCTTACCATCAAAGGACATATGTGTGTTTTGTTGTTCAAAAACTGTCAATTTGTTTCTCAACTAAGAACGGGGCATATGCAAGCAGTGAAACATTAGTTGAGATATAGAAAGAAAAACCAGGAAATGGTGTTTTCTATTCGTCTCAATCATCACTCCAATTACAAGCCTATTGAGATTCGGATTGGGGTAAGTGTGTGGATTCGAGGAAAAGTGTGACAGGGTATTGTATCATCCTTGTGAAGTTGTTGATAACTTGGAAATCGAAAAACAACCAACGGTATCAAGATCTTCAACGGAGTCCGAATATCTAGCTATGGCGGTAGTGACATGTGAATTAGTTTGGATCAAACAATTGCTAAAGTGCCACACTCAGTCTATACTTTTGTTTTGTGATCAAGTTGACAATGCAAATAGCTTCTAGTCCTATGTTTCATGAAAGGACAAAACACATCAACATTGATTACCACTTTGTCTGGGAAAAAGTGGCAAATAAGCTTTGTTTGATTGATGTCAGTTTAGTCTGCATATCAACTGGGAGATGCTCTCACCAAACCGTTACCTCGGCCACAACTTCAGTTTCTTTTTTTTTATCCAAGATGAACCTTCAAAATCTTTTTTCACCGGGTTCATCTATATTACTGATAAGGGGCATTATAGACTTTTTATGCATTATTTTGTTTTCCAGTTTCTTATTGATTGTACTATAAATAGTGGCTTACTTCTTGGAATGAAATTTAAGATCATTTTTCAATTCCTCTTCTCGTATTATGGAATGATAACTTTAGAGACTATTTAATAATAAAATTAATTTTGGTATCTTTAAAATAGATCATCATTGAGAGATAAATGCAATTTGTTTATAAGATTTTAACTTATGGTTTTTTATTTTAATTTTTTATAAAAAAATCTGTTAAAGATGCTATTAGATTTGTGTGGAATCAAACGAAGACACAAAGTAATAAAATGAGTTATTACATTTAAGGGTGTTATTTGGTTTTTGCTTTCAAACGGTTTTCCAAATACAAAATCTTTTGCTTCGAGCATCATACTTGACAATTTACGTTGCACACAAAAAACATTATCTAACAAAACAAAATGTAAATTAATGATGGTATAAATAAGCATGTGTTATTGGTTTATTTGTGTAGACATGAAATATGTAAAATAAAAACATAATGAAATATGTAAAATAAAATAGATCAGATCGGACCAAGCGATTTGGCTATTTTTCAGACCTAACTTCCCTCAAACCGCCCAAAAACGATCTGGTTTACTTGGTTCGACCGGTTTAAGCGGTTCAACGGTTTTTTTGAACCCCATAGCTCGAGAGAGGTTGAATAAAGTGTTGATGGTAAAATCCATATTGGATTTGGAGTAGCCACGTCGGTAGGAGAGACAGTTTATGACATTTGTAAATAATTTGGGTGTTGAAAATATACATTGTTGATGCAGTTTAAGACAAACATGATATATAAAATTATATGCAAAGTCATACATTGAATCTATAATACTAGCATCTTAAGTCTTTATAAATTCATGGGGTTTACGTAAAACTCGTCCCAAATCAACCGATCAAAGTTCCCGTTTTCAGAAAGCGAGGAAGGAACAGCAACTGAGAGGTACTCTTTACTGAAGTCGATCCGAACATTTATACGTAAAATATTAAACATCATAGACCAATTCAATTACAAGTTTACCCCCATACAAATTGTATTGCTTCTTCTTTCTTTTTATTTTTTTTATGATTGAAGATACAAAACATCATCAACTTGCTTTTACTTTTTTTTAGTGTGAATTTGTGAAAGTTAAAGCTGCAAACAATCTCATGAAAACACACCTTGGGATCACCAAATCTCCCTTCTTCCTCTTTTCAATTCTTCCTCGAAATACTCAATTATTTGTTGTTTTTTCAACCATATTCACATACAACATGATCACCACAATTTCTTTTTACCGTTATGTTTGGTTAAACGTAACTTTTAAAAGATTAGGCGCTCAAGTCAAGCAGATTTAGTCTTGAGTCTCGACTTGTAGGTTGTAACGTTAACAAGCTTGGATTGTGAATACTGATACAATGTAAATCCGTTGTTATTATCAGTGTGAATTTATTTTCCAAATATCAGATAATACATTTCAACATAATAAATCAGAACAATATTAGCAAAAGCAGTTGTAAACATGGTTATGCGAGATTCAAATGAGTTAATATAATTATAAAATGTATAATAATAATAATAATAATAATTTGAAGAATATATACCATTTTGTTGTTAATATGTTTAATTAATTAATTAATTTGTTGTAATGATATGATAATGGGAGAAGTATAGATTCTTTAGTGTGGGTCACTTCAATTATTTCATAAAATCAATGCAATCTTTGCATGCTTCTCAATTAATATCAATCATTAACTCTAATCCTACTTATTTTTCTTATTTAAATTTATAATAAGCATCTAATCATAAAATTGTTTTGCTTTTATTTTTTTATTATTTGATTTTAAATATCTAATTTATTATTTTGTCTACTTTGAAGTATGGCTTTTTGTTTCATTTATCATAATTGTTTTTAGTTTAATTATCAGTCTTTCTTATAAATTTCAGGTATGTTTTTTTTCCAAATCTTTGAAAACTAATTTATCGAAAATAACAATTTTCTCATTTGGTATTTGTACAATGGAGCATGTATTTAACTATGACATCAAAGTATTAGATGACTGATAATCTTGTTATCTTTTAATTCTATACTAGTAAAATTTAAAATATATATACATTTTTTTGCCTGCGAACTGTATTTATATAAGTACTGGATCATCATATGAAATATCCCATCCTATATAATTTTGTATAACTTTTTTGTTGTATTTATGGATTATACAGGTAACGACAGAACAAAAATTCTTTCAACCTGAGTATAGTATGTATTACTGTTATCAATCTTATTTCTATTTTAGATCTTAAAATGTAACAGTACTTATAATTAACTAGAGTGCATGATGTTGGATTTGAGTTTATATCCACTGTGTTATTTTATACAAGTTTTAACCAGTTGCCTGATTTCAATTAGCCCACTTGATTTTACAACTAGTATTTGTCGTAAACATTACTACTTATAAAGACATATTCTAAAAACCACTTGATGGAAAAAAAAAATATTGAATTGTTACGGGTTTTTTTAACGTATAAAAATATTTTATAATGAATTTTTCAATATTAATTAATATGAATAAAACCAAGTTAAAATGTGTATAACATGTCTTTAATGAATTATGATCGAGTATTCTATCTAAAAAATACAAAATTTAAAAATTATATCAATTTTTACTCATATTATATTTTAAGCTAAAAAAATTATTAATTAATTAATTTATGATTATCGATTTATGTAAATAAAAAAAAAGTGGTACGGATGAAAATATGGAAGAAGAGCATTGAAGAAAGCAAAAGCCATTCACTTTCCCAAAAGTGGAAGGAAGAAGAAGAGAAGGAAGATTTGCCTTTCACTTTAACCCCCTGTCTCTAGAATCTTTCATTTTTACCCCTTCCTTTTTCACCTTTTACGAATCACTCCCTCTACCTTTTTTTTACCCTATGGCTGTCTCTTTCATCCACTTGCACTTGCACTTGCACTTGGGATCAACCAAACCAAAAAACACTCCCAACCCCCAAATCTCCTTTGATCAGAACTTGTCTCTTTCACCCCTTTTACTTTTTGTTTTTTCAAATTTTTAATCCATTAAAAATATTTTTTACAAACCAAATCACAGTAATTCTGTATCAAAAGTTCTTTCAAACTCGACACTTGATTTTTATGTTAACTCATATTTGGATTGTTTTTTTATTAATTTAGATATTTAACCCGTTATGCGAGTCGACTAATTCCAGGATGACCACCAACTTTATAGGTAGTCTTGAGTAACTGCATTTGAACTTCCATGGACACAATCTTACTAATAACCATAGGTTTGCAGTCAAAAACCAAACGAGCGGAACAGTAACGATCAGACCATGCTATAAAAGTGGTAATGCTTAATTTATCATATATAGTATTGTTGAAATATTAAGTAAATAATGTGAAAAAAAACCCAATAATAGTATAAATATAATAATTTTATTGAACAAAACTAGCAAATTAAGCCACTAGCTATGGCACGATTAGTGCCCAAATGAGTAGTTTCGTAAACAGGAAGCTCCTCAAAATATTCTTCTTTCTTGAAAATGGTCAAGTGGTCGAGCTCAAATAAATCTGAGCTCGAGTCACTTGCCATATCATCGTCTTCATCGTCATTGTATTCATCGTTGAAATCATGCTTCTCATCGTCATACTTTGCTGGAAATTCGCTGAATTTTGGTTGTTCGATTCTCGAACACTGGAATGTCGGAGGGAGTTTATCACAGATTGTTTTTTCACCGCAGGGACGAGAATCTTGGTCGACGATTACACTCACCGGATAAAACCGAACAGTTCTTCGCATTCCGTTGTTGAGTTGTTCTCTTGATCGTGGGGAATTTTTGCTTAAACATGATCTTGAAAATGAAGAAGCCGATGAACATGTAGATACATTTGTGGATTTTGATTTTCTTTCGGTCCGAGTCTGTGTTTGGTCTTCGAGACCCGAATCTTTCGATTTCTTGGCATGCCCATTTGTGAAGAGGGCATTAAGAAAAGTCGTCAGCCGACCTCCCGGTGAGATCGGCTGCTTTACTTTCTTCAAGCTTGTGTAGATCTTCAAAGCTCGGGTCTTTGACCGGATTAGACCAGCATGGTCTGTTTTATTTGTTTGATCATCATCAAACAAATAAAACTCGCTCTGCTTTTTCGTACCAGAATGCGGTGTACCCCTCGTCTTTACATGTTTCGGCCTGTTGAATGGGCCGAAACAAGAAGGCTTCGGCTTTGCTGCTGCTTCGGCTTCGGAATACCATCCGAAGCTAGAATCAGACGAACTGGAACCCGAACTGAAGAACAATGGATCATTATCAAGTGCCAGTTTCCGATCAAATTCTGGCAATGACGACGTCGGCGGACCTCTGCGACCTGAGGAGACTTTGCCGTTCACTTTCGTTTCCATCCATTTGTCAACCAAAACAGCTCGCCGGAAACTTGCTATTTCTTCATCTTCCACGGCACTGCTACTACTCTTGGATCTCCCACCGCCGCCACTTGGTTTCTGTCTACGTAGCTTGAATTCACCAAATTTCTCATCACCTCCATCGATGGAACGGTAGATTTCGTCAAGAAGAGTTGAAGAAAATGAAGGGTTATGTGATTTGCCTTCTCTAAAGGACTTATCCCAGTTATACATTTCTGCCATAAGGTCTGAATGTGAAGTGGGAAAATGGTGGGAGAGAGAGAGAAGTGGGTTTTGTTTTTCTAGAGAGAGAGAAGGAATGAATGAAGAAGATGAACAGGAAATCAAGACTTTATAGAGCGAAGATGCGCGCGTGCATGGTGAGTGCCAATTTGCTTAAGATGTGCTAAATCATTACGAGCCCATGTGCGAAAAGACATTATTACCCCTCTTTTTGTTACTGTTATTGTTAATGTCTAGCTTCTATTTCAAAGTGTCTTCTTTCATTATAAACATTTATTTTGTAACGAAATATGTATTTTATATCAAAAATGTAAATATAAAATGCAGAATGTATCGAAATACAACATTCTTGAGGAATCATCTTTTAAAAGTCTCGTTCAAGGGTTTATGACGTAAAAATGTTTAATTCAATACACAATCTTGATATGCATTAATGAATTAAGACTTATTTTTTAAGTATGTTCTTTAAACTAAATCTTTTTCAAAGTATAAACTTATAAATAAACATCATTTTAACTATAAGGTCCTAGATATATTAGTTGAAAACATGTTATCCAAAATAACACTCGTTAGTAGAACAAGTAAATGGGGATCATTAACCTTAAGTTCTTGTTAATCACAAGTCATTTAAATATAGATCAGTTTTTTTTGAAAGGCAAACCAATTTATTAAAACCCAAAGAAAAATACAGAAAAGGAAAGAGTTTATGTAAGTTGAACCAACCTGAAACAAACAAGCCTGAAGAAGGCTAAAACGAGAGAGCTACAACAGTAACACCCGATACCCAAACCAAAAGACCCACAATACCAGAACTCACAGCACAACAGGGGATGCCAAAAATGACGTCGTTAGACACAACCCCCGTGAAAGGCAACCTTTCTGAATTGTTCTCAAAATCCAGTCGTAAACTCTTTTTTTGAATACCTGTAAATAGAAAATCTACAGTTGAAAACCGCTTGATTAGGATGTTTCCATATGAATATGAAAAATATCAATTTTGATATATTTCCTTCTATTATCATATCTTAAATTTAAAAATAAATTCCCCAAATTATATATTCCCTCAATTCATTAGCATTTGCAAAGTTATTGGTGATTTTTTTCAATTAATTATGTCTTGTAAAAAACATTATAATATTTATGATTAATTAATCAAAAACTTCACTAACTAGGAATCAAATCTATAATAAAATCATATTTCATGGGAACTTTTTGTTTTTTTTAATAATTGAATAGAAATGGTTAGTGTGTAGGATTGGAATGATCTTGGAATGGGGTGTGAAGGTGGGGTTTTTATAAGACAGTGAAGAATCTTGTTTGGAGAAAGTGCATATTAGTGGTTGGGCAACCATTGCATCACTTCCACTCATTGCTTCTAAACAACCAAACACAATTAAAAAAATAAATTTTCAAAAAAAGCCATATCTGAAGTTTTTAATATCAACAATCAAACAACCGTTATCTAGCAGAAGGAGCCCAAGTTAGAAGGAGATTGTACGATTATACGAGGATGGAAAATTTGGTAGTAAAATAACCGAATAAAACTCAAGAATACCAAAGTGGGAAATTGAAAACGTAAAGATCCGAAACTATAAGCTTTCAGTGTATGAGGAATAAAAAGAAAGTAACAGATTTTGAAGGTGACTGAAGACGGTCATGTCATCTACAAATGCTTTTTTATGATAGCGAGATAACAGGTGGAATGTAATCGATATTGTGTGTCTCAAGATTCTAAACTTATGTGGTTGAAATAGCTATTCCGAAAATGAGTATAATTATGTCGCACGTACTATGCTACCTTACGAGGAAAGGTTAGTTGCCATAAGATATGCACAAAAATGTAAGAGATATTGTTCTTAAATGAGTATTTTGTGTTATGTGTATCACACCAATAAAACTTGTGTTCAATGCATCAGTCCTTTAATGATCTCTACATCGTCATAACTATATTCTTAAATGGAAATCAAAAGTGAAATTTATATAGGACGATGTCAGTGGTTTGTGGTCCCTAAACAAGATGTTGAACAATGAGAATCAGTGATGTGCATGATGGATAACTTGTGCACGAGATTTCCAATCCAGAGGGGACAGGTTTTGGAAAGAAACAGAGTTGTATTTATCATTTTATTAATAATAGTGTTGTTCATTATTTTAGTTACTAGAGGAATTAAGGCACATAAATAAACTTATTTGGGTAGACTTCAGGAAGCTTTCAAATCCCGACACACTTGGTAGGATTTGAACACATCAAATGAGGAAATATAACCAAGGTGAATACAGATATGGAATCAGTGAGCTACCTAAAATTCTAGAGCAGATTCTTTTGGCGGGAGATAACAGTATGAGTTCCTTGGTATATCGTCAAGCTCATGTCCAAGAGATTTGTATGCCTCACAAGTATTGGTTTTTTACTCTTTGTCTTAACTGTCTTCTCTCTAATAAAAAATTTACAATATTTTGTTCACTGTTATAATATGTAACTAATTGAAAATAATAATCAACCTATTTTTTAAAGATGAATCAACTTGTAAGTTCATTAAAAAGGGTGTTTTATTACAAACACCAAAAGAGGAGACATTGCATTAGTTTAAGTTTGAAGCAATGTGTGTATATATATGTGTGTATATATATATATATATATATATATGTTTTGTAGGGCAAGTTTGCCTCCATTATTCTTGCCAATAACACATGGCCTTCCTCCTTTGTTCAACTCTCAAAATAGTAGAATATATGGCATCAATGGCCTTGTATGCATATGGGTCTTGTACTTCATGCATATAAATTTATACCTATATAAGCTTTTGACATATTTAACTATATATTTCTTTAATTACATTATTTTTCTTCTAATTAACTCATGGATATCTTTATGTTAAGAGAAGGAAACCATTGTTTAATAAAAGTAACCAAAAGTGATGGTCAAATTAATATTAATTAAGATCTCATATATGGACATTGTTTCCTTCTTGTGATGGATATGTTGCCATTTTCAACAAACAAGTGTCTTATTTTTATTTATTGTGAAAACTAAATTTATTTGAATAAAACAGATAACGTTAGTTGAAATTTCAAAGTAACGTCGAACAAATTGAGTTAGTGTTAATAAAAGTGGGGATTTTCCCAATTTGTTTATGTGTTGCACGTTTATTTCACAAAATTATGGTTTTTTTTCCTTGAAAAACACAAATTGTTAAAAATAAAACGTTTAGTTTTTTGTTTTAGTAAACCTAATTTCAAAAGTAAATTGGTCTCCTAGTTATTCATCTCATGCGTTCACCCAAATGTTAAATACGTCTGCAATATTCGCATCCGCAATATTGTCGACCGACCTAAAAAACAAAAAAAAATCAAATTTCACCAAGTTAGCAAGTGACGTCGTTGCAATTGCGGACCTAACCATCGTTATTACGGACCTGGCTGGTGCAATTATGAGTATAGTGACATTTAAGCAATCACATAAGAATGGTTAGAAAATCGATTTAAATGAATGAAATAGATATTTGAGTGAATTTTTCTAATTAAAATATGATTACTTATTTGGAAAAAGAAAAATAGATTGATAAATAAAGGAAAATATTTGTTGTAGAAACTGAAAGAAGTGGAAAAATGGGTTAGGGTCACGTGTGCAATAAACAGGAGAAGGGTAGTGCCACGTGGCAAAGACGACAACATCCTGGGGATGTTCTTCCGTCACGCGCACCCCAATCAATCTTGTCGTCTCACAATAAATGACCCGACGGCGATGGATCACCATTCTGTCTTCCTTTGCTTACGTCATCCCTACTCTATCCTATCCTACCTATAACTTCCGACATAATTATATCTCTTGTTCCGTAATATAACGTTGGATGTTTCATAAGAAAAAAAGTTAAACTGTGATAAACGTAATGATAGAACTTTATCTTTGATGCATATTAACATGATCGTTTCTTAATATGTTAAATGTAAAATTTTGAAAAGAGACTTTTGAAATTTTGAGACTTAAATTTGCATGTGTTTAGGTCTTTTTATTGACTTATGTAAAACTTGAGTCGAAGTTATTTAGGTTCAAACTATTAATTGTTTGGTTTTATATTCAAAGTGTTAATGGTTTAGGTTTAGTTTCAAATTGTTAATCATTTTAGGTTTAAGGTTTAGCCTATTTTTATTCTTAATATATATTCTCTGTTATCATATTTATACAATGTAATCAAAAGTTTTGAATGTATCTAGGTCTCCAAAAAGATTGGAACGTCCCTTCATATTAAGATAAGATGCATCGAATCAATTTTTGTATCAAACATAATTCATAGATTAGTTTGAGATAAAGTTGATCAAGGGTTTACATTCAGTTTTTATGCTTCTCACCTAAACTCTTATTCTCATACGACCATTAGTCTTGTTAAATAACCATGTCTTCTTACCATTCTATACTCTTTCCGTTTTAAAATAAATGTCTACGGTAAAAAAATATATAACTTCTAAAAATATGTAATTATAGTATCTCCAATAAAAGATTCTTATTAGCAAAATATGTTGGTTTTTATAAAAACTATCACTGAAAAGAATTTTTTTTATTTATAAAAAAAAAACTCATATCTTTTGAGTTCTTGTATAAGAACCTTAGTTGTTCTTACCTTAAAATTGATATAAAGTGAGATTTGTTAAAACATCTCTAATAACTATGTTACATTTTCTAAAATAGAGTATTAAAAGTCAAAATCAATAAACAGTTTACATTCAACTGAAACAGTTACTCTATTTTAGCAATTTTAACATTAACTATATTATTAAAATATTCAATACATTTAATAAAATATTAATTCTTTCTTCTAAACATTTAATTTCAATACATTTAATAAAATATTATTTTTCTCTCCTAAACATTTAAATTCAATACACTTAATTGTTATCTCTATTCAGAGATTTTTACAATCTCTCTCATCTTTTTTCTCTATTATAACATACAAGATATTCCAACTGTTGGAGCTAAAAATTGCTAAAATCCCTCTTTTCTCCATTTTAACATAGCTGTTGGAAATGCTTTTAGTTATTTAATGTTTATTTGGACTTTATACTTATTAGTATGTATATATTGATGATGTTGAAAAAATATATGAGACCCGCATTAGAACTATTGTTGTGGAATTTTATCTAGGATTTTAGAATATCTCCGACAACTGTGTTATTATTTTTATACAATAAAATATGAAAAACTGAAGTCTCAAAAAAATTAGTTAATTATTTAGAATTTGTTCTACCCTTTAAATTATGACGTTGTTTGCAAATTAAATGATATTTTGATAACTAAATGAGAAATATGAAAGTTGAAGCCTATAAATATCATCCACCAAATAGGGTTTTTTTTTTTAATAAATAGTTCATCTTTAACTTTCAAAAGAATTTGACAACTTTAGTATTCATCTCATCTTTGAAAGATCAATGGTAGTTGTAAACATTAAAAATATCATAGTATTATACTTTTCAAACAAGAAAAAACTATAAGACGAACTTATTGAAATAGAACTAAGTAAAAAAGACATGATGTGTTGAATATTGAAATTACTCTACGAGTTTAAGCAATTTAGTGCATCTACAAAATGTCGGATTAGCCTCTTTAACATACATCGTCTTTAAAACATAAAATAACTGATGAGTGAGTATTAAGTGTATATAGTGCGACTTTATAATGTCATATTGGCCAACATGCATGATGTTGAACCTATTGAGATCATTTATCTATACTTTCTTCACAGTAACCTCTCTGTCGCTTGTTTTAGACAATATGCAAATAATCAAAATTCAACCTCCAAGAGTTTTCCTGTTTGGGGTACCATTGGTGTCAGTTTTGATGTCTACAAAATATATTGGCTTCTCACCATATCATCAGAATCAACAAGAGCCTGTCAGAAATAACACTGTTTCTAGAATATGTTACAGTCAAATGTAAAATTTTTGTTGTAACTAGAAACAAATGATTAATTAATACAACAATTGAATAAAAATATGTTCTTACTTGGACGTAAATCAATAAAAAGATTTTAAAGGAAAAAGTTGCAAGATTATCAAAGAGAAAAATATGTACATCAAAATAATCTCGATAACTACACTTGATACCGGTAATTTAGGTATATAGTTGATAGGGGATCTTCTTTTGAAAACCTATGAAATTATGATAACATAGAGAACATATACAGCATGTGTTATTTCATGAGTTTTTTCATCCAATACTACGATTTGAAATATCAATTAACATATATTTGTTTAGCGTATACTCGGTTCACAGTGTGAACATTTTTGACGTGTTTGTGGAACAAAAATACACGTAAAAAAGTTCTACATTGTAAACCGGATATATATAAAACAAACATATTGTAAAACAAATATATGTTAGCCATATATTTTGAATTATTACATATTGTGAAAATAATTACATTTTATAATTCATTATACTTTTAATGTTGTTTTGGGTTTAATATAATAATTAATAAAAATAATTTAAAATTAACCGGACCTTGATTTATATTAGGTTCAATAAAGATAACTTTTAAATTTATAGTATTTTAAAAATATTAAAATAACCACAGTAAGTAATAATACAAATGCATATATGTATATAAATAATAATTAATATAATTATATATATATTAATTATAATATAGCTGTTGAAGTAAAGCTATATTTTAAATTCTTTTTTCTTTTTATTTTATTTTATTTAGCATAGTTGTTGGAGCAAAAAAAATTGAATTATGTATCTTATCATTGCTACTGCAGATACTCTTAGTTTAATGAGTTGAAAGTGATATAACAAGAAAAAAAAAAAAAATATATATATACTTAAAGCATATATATTTTATTGGGACAATTTGAGATCTAAGAGCATCTGCGGTCATGAACATCTATATATAAATAAAAAAAAAAAAAAAAATATATATATATATATATATATATATATATAAAACCCGTTGGAGATGCTCTTATTGTCATTTTTAATTAACAAAGGGACAACTTTATCCTTTCATTACAAATTAAAAAAAAATTCATCTCATAATTAAGGGTAGAGTGAGAAAGTAGATATTTTTCTTTCAAAAGTTGACATTTATTTTAAAACAAACTAAAATAGTAACGTAGACATTTCTTTTGAGATGGAGAAAATGTTTCATTCTCACAAAATAAGTGTCTACCTTAATATTTAAGTTTGTCTTAAAATACGTGTCCATTTTAAAAAATAATTCACTATCCTATTATACGTTTTAGACATTTTTGGCAAACATAAACTAGCTTCTTTTTAGGGTACGTGTTAGGATGAACATAAATTAGCTTATTGAAACGTTAGTTGGAGTAATATTTTAGAGCTCTTTGCCACTTTTTCCAACTATAACCCTCATAAATGTTAATTGTATTTTTTTATTAATTATTAATTAACTTTAAGTTTTAATTTATTAATTATTTTAACTATTAATTAATTTTAATAAGTAAATAATATTAATTAA
>NC_037544.1:29940097-29945680 GCF_001531365.2 Cynara cardunculus var. scolymus | reverse complement strand
GTAATATTTAAACTTTAATAATATTTATTTATAAGTAATATTAATAATTACTATTAATGAGAGTTATAATTGAAAAAAATGATAATAAGCTACAAAAACATTGTTCTAAGTAATTATTTAATAAACTACTTTATGTGCATGCAAACATATACCCAGAAATCAAATTAGCTTATTTTTGTCAAATAACGCCTTAGTTAATCACAACTAGCTTATTAGACAGATATCAACTACTTTATTAGCTAGTTTGTCAAACATAGACTTAATTAAGGGATGAAGTAGGGGTGTTCAAAAAAATCGTTGGACCGCTCAAACCGGCCGAACCAAGTCAAACCGGACCGTTTTTGGCGGTTTGAGCGGTTTGGCGGTCCGGTCTGGTTTTGAAAATAGCAAAACCGGGCGGTCCGGTCCGATCTGCGGTTTGGAACTTTTTTTGGGCGGTTTGGACTAAACCGACCGCCAAATACATAAATTTATTTATTTATTTATCTATTTTAATATTAGCAAGCCCAATTTTTTTAACTTATTAGCTATGACCCAAATATATCTCTAAGCCTAACATCTAACATAATCAAAATCGACGACTAAAACCATTAAACCATTGAACATACCGACACATTTGTATTGACGGTCTCCAAATTCTGAAATCTCTCAAGAACTCCATCAATCTATTGATCTTTCTAATCCATGGTTTGATTTCAGCGCACATCATCAARACATCAACCAAGTGATTCAACCAACTTAGATTTGACTTCTATTTTGTTTGGTCAAGAACTCAAGACTCAAGAAATGAACCATTAAAGGTTGTGAAGTCGTGGATTTTGTTACTCAATACTCACAGTAGAGTTGCAACTTTGTTAATTTGTTTGGTTTCTAATGTGTCATATATTTGTTTGTTTGTACTTTGGATTGCTTCGATTTTGTACTCAAGGGCTGCTTAATTATTACATTTATTTGTTTATATATTTTGTTTTGTTAAAATGAATATTTAATCTAAAATTCTAAATTATATATGTTTTTTAAGTTTAGCATTTAAAGTCCATTAAAGGCCCAAACCGCCTAAACCGATCAGACCAGACCGCCTTTTCGTGGTTTGGTTTGACCGGTCTGGACATTGATGTCAAACCGCTCGTTTTGAAAATTTTATAAACCGTCATTACGGTTTGGTTTGTGGTTTGAGAGGTTAAACCGCCCAAACCGGACCACGAACACCCCTAGGATGAAGAAATTTTCTCTCTCTATAATTATGGGTAAACTTGTTCTTTTGTTAACTAAAAAATGTAATAATTACATAATCCAAAAACTATGTGTTTTTTTATTATTGTAAACATTTATTTTGACATGAAGGTGGTATCAAAAATGTAAAAAATGATGTTTTTGATAAATATATCAAATATAATAGTAATAAATAGGTGTGTATTTAACCTATTTTCATGATAAAATATGACTGATTTAGATGAATTCTAACAACTTTTTAAAAAAATTCTTCAAAATGGATAAAATAGAAGGGAGATTGTACATTCTCCACATTTGAAGAACATCAAAGAAATTAAATAAATAATATTTTACTAAATGTATTAAATATTTTAATGATATAATTAATATCATAACTTCAAAAATGAAGAAAAACTGTTAGAGTTGCAGGGAATCTGTTTTCAGTTTTCACTAAAAATCATATATGTTTTTAAAAAGGTAAAGACTTATCGCGTTTGAATGTATGGAATGATCAGTTCAAAGTTTTTACTAATAAACATGTATGTATTTAAGAAGGTACAGATTTCTTTGGATCGAAGATGTAGCAGCATGATTAATTCAAACCTGTAATGCTTTTATAATCAATGTACGATGTGTAAGCAGATGGAACTTCAAGTATTCGAGATGGGATTGTACATGTGTTTGGTTCCCTACCCTACCCTACCCTGCCCTCCTTAAACCATACCTCCCGACATACTAAAATAAGGTGCATTGAACCATATTTTGGCATTAAATGTGTTATAATAGATTACTTTTGATGTTGATGTATGTGAGCATGAAATTGGTAGTTTATTTAACAATAAGAAGTTTATAGAATAATCCATTAAAACTAATACAATTATTGAGTTATGTTGGTCATCATGTTTTAGATATAATGGTGATATCGATGTTGACAAACACTTAGGGGTTGTTTGGTTCAGGTCGAGGAATGGAAATGAGAATGAAAATGAAATGAAATGAGAATAAGAATGAATTTTCATTCCCCCAGTTTAATCTGGAATGAAAATTTGGGCTTGTATATTATGTAAAACCAAACAATTTTCTTTTATCTTTATTCTCGTTGATTATTGTTTAATACTTCTAACCAAACACCCCCTTGACTTTATAGGCGTTCAATTTAGTTATTAAAACTGAAGAAACTCATCGATAAATATGTAATTAGTGTGCAACACATAAGTCATTCTAGGACGAACTAACTATGTATATGGTCAAGGAACTCAATGTTAAGTTGGTACAAATCTACAAAGTTGTGAGTCAAAGTGATGACAAAAACTAAAAGTCTTACCCGGTAAGTGTGAGACCCGGTTGTTTACCGGTTAAATTGTTGCATATGATACTGTTTTAATGGACTAGATTCTTACCTTATAAGGTAAATAACAACGTTGATTATTACCAATAAGAGCTTACTAAGCTAGGTAAGCATCTAAATAAACGATCCCTAAAATTAATTGCATTGATCATTTCAATTTTGTCACATCCATCAAAATCTTGTGACCATGTACCCCCTAGTCAGCTAAAGATAAATAAGAAAGGTGAAAATGGCAATTTTAACTCATTTATAAGGAAAGAGGTTTGATGTATGGCTTAATTTAATGATAGTCGTCCTAAAGGGTCTAAAACTATATTCATATTGTTTTGTTTTGTTAGAAAAAGTGGATGATAAACCACAAGGGTGCTGCTTGATTGGTTTAAGCTTGACTTCAAAGGTCAAAAGTACCAGGAGGTCACAGATTTAAATCCAATGAGGAATAAAAACCCCCTTGTGGCCACGGAGGTTTAAATGCGGTGACTCCGGGCTATCTGCAAAGCAGATGGTCGCCCTGAGATTAGTCGGCTCGCATAGCCGGTTGGATATCCAGGTTAATCAAGAAAAAAAATTGGATGATAATTTGTTTGGTTCCCATACCTAACGTTTGTTTATTTTAATCTTCATTTAGTAGGTTTATGCTTCTTATGTTTGTTCATTTTCAACAGATTTCGTATCTTTATTTAATTATTGTTAACTTTTTCTGTTAAATCCAGTTAAATGAGAGATATTGTGACATCATAAACTAACTAATTATTTTTAGCTTTTTATCTTGGCAACCATGGCGTCCTGATTGTTCACTACGAGAGGGGTTGGTGTTTTGATCGAGCCATCAAGGTAGCCGAAGAGATTTTGGCCTTTGAGAATTGGGGATATCTGATTCTTCCGAAGCAAGTACGAGGAAGGAAAAAAATACATAAAATATATGCAGAGGATTGATATTTATACTGAAAAGAGCTAATACAGCTAACTAACATGATCTTTACCAATAACATGTGGATCACATGAATCATGTCATTGGGATACTCTTTTCTCGTGGCTTATATATGAAATTAGCGATATCATTATAAAACAATTTTGAAAGTATAATGTTGTAATAAGAAGTGTTATATCAGTAATATATTACATGTGAACATCTCACATGGACAATGACATAATATAACCACCTATTAACTTGTGTCATATATCATCGAAATTCAACTCAAAAAGTTACTCATTGTTGTAAAGCGTAGATTTTTCAAACGTTCTAATAAAAATAATTGGAAAAGTCGTCGTTTTTAATTTTGATATTGGGGTAAAAACAACGGGTTTTGACGGGACCAATTTTCAACTAACCAATGACCGGTGACGGTTTTCGGGCTTTATCCGAACTCTTTTCAACAGGGTTCCATATTCGAAGTTTAGAACCAAAACTTGCTGTCGCTTATAACCGTCATTGGACCGTGCCTTTTTCCATCGATCTTTTATTAAACCAACTCCAAAAACTTAACCATTTCAAAATAAGTACATAAATCATCTATGCATTTCTAGTATAAGTGAAACGCAATATTTATGAAATTTCATTATTAGTATTAAAATATTTAAAAATAGTCATATTCCTAATTTTTCACTAACAAAACATCAAAAATTCATGAATAATTTTATTAAGAAAATGTTTTGGGGTTCAAATTCAAGGAATAATAAAAATTCTCTTGTGGTCATGGAGGTTCAAATGTGAAAACTCTGAGCTACTTGCAAAACAAATGGTCGTTTTAGGATTAATCGGCTCACATAACGGGTTAGATATCTAGATTAATTAAAAAAAACATATTTTGGTCAAACATTAAATTGCTTACTTAGTCAAAAGGTTCTTCAGTCAACTTTGGTTCAAAATATTGGTTTCTAAAACTTTTATGGATTTTTATGTTATTATATAAAAAAAAACATTTTTAAATAACAGTAAAACATTTTTTAGATGTATAAAAAGATGAGTTTATTATTTGTGATATAAATTAAGTTGGTGAATTTCAAAAAAAAAAAGAAAAAGAAAAAGAAAAAAAGGAGGAGAATTGATCGAGTAAAGCAGGGTGATAGAGAAAAGAAAAGAAGAGAGGGTGATGAAAGAGATGTTGAAGGGTGGAGATCCCAAGGGGGAATATATTGAAGGAAGGTGTGTAGATGGAAAAAGAAGCATCTGATCGCATCAGATCAGATCTCTCATCCGATCTTCTTTTTCTTTTTGACTCTGACATCTCTCAACGCCTATTGTCTTCCTGTCCCCCCCCCCTCCCCTATGTCCAACACCTTTCCTTTGCCCTACCATCATTTTCTTTTTTATTTCTTTTTTTTAATTATTATAAATAAATTTTGTATTTTATTATAGAGACGGTAAACGATATTATGTATGCTTTTTTCCATGATCTATGCATGATTGTTTCATCATTCAAACTATGCTGACTTTGATTCATGATTCTAAATGTTTCGTTATGTTCTCGTTATAACGTGTTATGGACTCAAAGCATAATTGAGTTTGTCATCATGAGTTGGGTTGATCGGGTTGAAGGTATTTGAATACATACAATGATTCTTTTCTCTCTTTTTGGTTTTATTACTTTGTATGAGTTTAATTTATTCTATAGTATCATCCAAAACACTAACACATACAAGTGTGGTTATTTGTGTGTAGGTGTGTGTATATATATAGAGAGAGTCAAGTTCAAAAGAGAACATTAACTAAATACGAGAATAAGGAAATAGTCGAATCATATGTGATTTTACACTAAAATTATGTATAAAATCACATGTAATTCATGCAATCATCCGCACATCATTTTGTTAACCGTTAATGTAAATCACATGCTAGTTTGCATGTCATTTGACTGTTTTTGTATACTCTTATTTAGTTGTTGTTCTCGCTTAAACATCCTCCCCTCAGTATCTCTCCTACTCTCTCTAATATATATATATATATATATATATATATATATATATATATATATATATATAGGAGTGATCATATGAAAACCGCCCTCATTTGTGTAAACCGT
>NC_037544.1:29932575-29937575 GCF_001531365.2 Cynara cardunculus var. scolymus | reverse complement strand
ATACAGATTTACAAGACTGTTTGCGGAAAGATAAGATAAGAAAAAACCTATCTAAACAATCTTTAGATTACACACTTAATCTTAGCAAATAAGAAAAGATTTGTTGTTAAAGAAATAGAAGAAAGTAAGCTCTTTCTGGGAATGAACTTGTTTAGAATGCAATGAAAGGGATTCTAACTTGCTCTTGAAGATGAACGTATTTGTTCTTAGATGTGTGTTCTTTTACTTAAGCGCAAGGATGCTCAGAGTAAGGTTTAGGTTAAGAGTATCTCTGCATGGAGATAGAGCACATCTATTTATACCCGTTGCATTAAATGCACATTTAATGCAACGTGGTAGGGTTAGAACGTGTGTCAAGCCTTAAGGGAAAGGCTTGTCCTTTGCTACAGTGAATAGTACAAAAGCCTATTCATGAGCATACATCCTTTCATAAAGTTGGTGGGTAATAGAGTCAACTAATCGGCTCCGTACCGTACTAACGTTTAGAAAGGGTATGGGGTTGTCCTTAAGACAACAACAATCGTGCTTAGCAAGCTTCATTTGATCGCTGAATGCTGGAATAACCTGAAGGTCTCTTCAGCATTCGCTGAGGCTTGGGTAGTCTTCACACATATGTAGACAGGCTTGTAATCACTGAATACCGCTTTAGATCACGAACTTTCCAGTCTCTAATCTTCAGTTTCAGTCTTCGACATTGGCTGAAGGTTCTTTGGTGTGAGTGTTGTCTTCTTAAAGTATCGCTGTTGCTGATTGAATTTACAATACAAGTTTTTCAGTGATCACTGAACAGACTCAGTGCAGATCGCTGAAACTGAAAAGACAAAAACAAAAATACTTCGTATAGAACAAAAGAGATTATCATCAAATCACTGAGAGAGAGGATCAACAGTACTCCTGAAATAACTCTAAAGTATAACTCTTAAGAATGACTTCAGACTTGTACTCTTGAAATAACTCTGAAGTAAAACTTTTCAAACTTCAGAGCTCTGTATAGGCAAGCCAGGAGCTTTGCATACACTATGCAAAGGCTCTGGATGGTGCTCTGCATGGTTCTCCGTATAGAAAAAGAGACTTCAGTGTTCGGGTGAGCTAACTATGATGAATGACTCTTCAGACTTGTACTCTGGAAATAACTCAGAAGTAAAACTATGAGGAATGACTCTTGATAGTCCACTATGATCAATCTTCAAGATAAACCTCTAAGAATCAATGGCAGATTTGGATATTCAATAAGAACAATATGAAGGAAATTGAGAGTAAATCTGGTCAAATCTATTCTTTACGTAATGTTTTTACAAATGAACTCATACACACTAATTACAAAAGACAAAAGACTTATATAGGGTCAAACTTGAACCTTTCTAAGTCAAAGTCAACATTGTTTACAAAGTCAAACACGATGTTTAAAACAATTATAGACAAACATTAATTTTCAAGACGAATACAATTTAACACTGAAATTCAGTTCTAACATTCTCCTCCTTTGTATTCAGGCTTGAAAGAATTTGCGCACTTTGAATCTCGTTTGAACTTTGTCTCTTTAAGCTTTTTATGACTTCTTCAAAAACTTCAAAACAATCTTCACTTTAAAATCTTTAGATGATCGTTAGTTGAGAAAATCTTTTAACATTCTCCCCCTCGAATATAGAACAACAACGATCTTCTCTTTTGACAATGTAGAACAAAATCATCAACAATCTTCAGAAATGATCTTCAAGATATAATCTTCAAGGATCTTCTTCAAATAACAGATAACTAACATTCTCCTCATAAACGAATTTCTTCAGATAACATTCACTAACATTCTCCCCATTAAAGAATTTCTTCAGATAAAGAATTCACAAACATTCTCTCTAAAATTAACATTCTCTCCGATGAGAAATTCTATCAGTAAACTCTTATAAAGATAATCTTCACATTTTGTTTCTCTCTCAAACATTGTAGCATAGGAATAATCTTCAGTCATCATTGCATTCACACTCCTTTGAGTCTTTTTGCCGGTTCCCGATATTTATCATACTTCCCCTTAATCTTTATATCATACTCCCCTTTTATCATTCAGAATCGATCATTTCATTCATTATAACATACTCCCCCTTATGATGAAATGAGCATCCTTAACATCATACACTAGAATGAATGAAATCTTCAGCGAGAGCCGTCAATTCAGAAAATTGTAAGCAAATATTTTCAAATCTACTTATATAATCTTTACAAATTAAGAGGATGGAAAAATAACAATCAATTTCAACTTATGAAATTGTTTTCAATCTTATAAAAAGATTGACATGTGAATATAACAAATATACTCAGTACAACGAATGTACTTCATATATGAGACTTTTTGAGATTCATCTCACCAGGTCTTCCATTCAATCATTGTTATCTTATAAAAGGTATATCTATGAATGTTTATGCAAAATAACGTATAAAATGCAAAATCTGTGTAGTGTAGAAAGATAAAGCAACATATGCTTCTGTTTAGGCTCAAAAAGATAAACCGTATGGACTACACAAATTTATCAGACTCAATATATGATCAAAAAAGACTTGAAGCGGGGACATATATTCTTCTTTTTCAATATCAACTTTCTCCGAATGAGAAATTGACAGATTGTAAGCTGCATGCCCCAAGTGTTATTGAAACACTTATGTGTTAAAAGATAAATGAGTAGTTGGTGGGGTTGTGACAAAAATTGGCTTGGGCTTTGCCTTTTTCAATATTAGTCTCGAAAGAATTGAGAACTAATAGATTATGTGTTATTCCCGGTAATTTGAAGTTTAGGACAGGATTCTTATAATCTTTTAATCCTGACACAACTCTCATCAATTCTTTTGGCTCACAACAACTACCCCTCTCTTTTTCTTTTTAAGCTCAGCACACAAACCATTTTTTTGAGTTTAAGCTTTCTCAGGTATGGTTGTCCTTTTGGGTAGGTTTGTCGGTTCTGACATTCCATAGAGATTTTTCTATTAAGCACTCAGTCCCTCCTAAATTTAGCATTATGCTCAGTTGATCACAATGATTGATCAAAATGTTATTGCAAATAAAGCACAATCATCATATAAAAATTGATCAAGATGTGACTTTGACAATCCAACAAGGAGTGATATATGAAATCAGATTATCCAGTATGCGAGAGAATTGAATGAAGATCTGTAAGTATGAGTTTACAGATTCTGATTATTCAAAGAATTAACGAATATGTATCAATCAAAAAAAATATATATCAGAAAACAACCTTTGATTACTAACAAGCGTATTATCACCGAAAATGATATTATATAAGAGACGTGATAATAACAGTTTGAAGAATAGCTGAAACAGGTATTGAAGTTATGTTCAATGAGAAATTACGCAAATAAAATCTCAGTAAATACCTGCTCAGAGAATGTACTCGTTTCCATAAAAAAAAATTAACTTTTCCGAAAACATTTATTGAAAAACTTCTAGAGACTCCCCCTAGAAAGTAGATTTAAATAATGTTTCGATTTAGCTCAAAAAAAAAAAAAATTGGAAACATTTTTAGCACAGGTACTAAACTGGGTGTTTAGAAACCACAATCATTTAAGTGCGGGTCCTGAACTGATATATTCAGAAACCTTTGTTGTTTAAGCGTGGGTCCTGAACTGATTTATTCAGTGTTGGTCTCGTAAGGGTCTACAAGAAGAGAAACAGTTTGTAGAAGGGGGAGGGGTGAATACAAACACATTATTTTCAAATTTAAAATATATATTGATAGAGAAGATCAATACAAATTTTACAAGATTGTTTGCGGAAAGATAAGGTAATAAAAACCTATCTAAACAATCTTTGGTTACACACAAAGCTTTAGCAATTACAAGAAAAGAAGTTGCTAAAAGAAAAATCCTTTACTTAAGCTAGAAGATGCTTGAAGTAAGAATAAGGTTAGAGAGAGATGCGCGCTCTCTGCATGGAGAAGAAACACTTCTATTTATACCCAGTGCTTTAAATGTCTATTTAATGCAATATGGTAGGTTTAGAGTGCATGTCAAACCTTAAGAGGAAGACTTGTCCTTTGCTACAGTGAATAGTACAAAAGCACTATTTCTGAGCAGACATCCTTACCTAAAGTTGGTGGACAAAGAGTCGACTAATCGGCTCTGTACCGTACTAACTTTTGTAAGGGTATGGGCTTTGTCCTTTGTGTGCATAAGGACAAGACAACAACAATCGTGCTAAGCAAGCTTCATTTGATCGCTAAATGCTGGAATGACCTGAAGGTCTCATCATCATTCGCTGAAGCTAGACCAGTCTTCACACATATGTAGACAGGCTTGTAATCACTGAATACCGCTTCAGATCACGTACTCGTCAGTCTCTAATCTTCAGTTTTAGTCTTCGACGTTTGCTGAAGGTTCTTTGGTGTGAGTGTTGTCTTCTTGAAGTATTGCTGTTTCTGATAGGTTTACAATGCAAGTTCTTCAGCGATCACTGAACATACTCAGTGAAGATCGCTGGAACTGAAAATACAGAAACACAAATACAACATGAAAGAGAAAAGAGATTATCATCAAATCACTGAGAGAGAGGATCAACAATCTCCCCCTATTTGATGATAACAAGATAACATAAAGAAGGTTATCTTATGAAATAATAGTAAAGGAAAAGTTACATATGAAGTACATGTCCCTTTTTACTATTTTGGGATCTTTTTCAGTTTGGTCAGTCTCAGCTTGAGAAGTTTTCTTAAGTTATATCTAAGAAAATTACAAGAACGAAAACTGAAACTGAAAGATTATTTACTGACTTAGAGACTTTCAGTGAATGGGAAAAGTAACATTGGAACTCATAGACTTGTGTCCCTATTACTTTTTTCWGGGATCTTTTTCAGTGAAGTACATGGAATACTCATTTTATTAATCATAGGAAATAATGCAAGTATTACTGTACATGTTCAGAATTTACAGAATGTAAATACAATCAATGAAAGAAGATATAGTACATGAAGTTACAAGGAAAAGTGGATTGTTGTTAC
>NC_037544.1:29930034-29931929 GCF_001531365.2 Cynara cardunculus var. scolymus | reverse complement strand
CGTCCCCTGATGCTGACGCTGATGATTGGGCGGGGACTAAGTCTCTTTTTCAATTTTGCTTCGTTCCATTGCTTATTCTTATCCTCCAGCTTTAGCTTCTTTTTGCGTTCAGCTTCAGCAAACTAAAGAAGTCTAGCTTGGGCTTGGACTTGGACATGATTCACCGTTTTCTTGGACTTCTTCTTGGGAAGGACTTTAGCAGTTAGTGACTTGGCCAACTTTAAGCTGTCTTCAGTCTGCTTCTTTGGAAGCTCTAGCTCTTCTTCAGCCCTTAATGCCTCGAGTCTTCCAGCTTCAGATAAGAAGTCAAACTCACCACCACTAGAGGTACGAAGAGGAATTTTTACTCTAGTCTGGTCGAGTGACTCCTTCAGCTGAGACATCTGCTGGTCTGTTGGAGCACAAGAGACAGGTTGATCAGATACCCGCTCCAGTCGACTGCAGGTTGTTGATGGGATATGAAGTTGATATTCTAAAGAAATCACTACCTGAGAGGTAGAGTCTTCAAACAAGGTTTGTTGAGGGCTTTTGAAAAGTACCTTCAAGTTACCTTCTTCAACGACCGCCTTGCCTTTCGACTTGGGGTCTTGGTTCCCTGATGGAGTCGATTCACCTTGCCTTTGCTCCTCTTGGGATGCAGAGTCCCCGAGAGCAACACCTTTGGTGACGGTTGATGGCTTCTGGAACTTGATGATAAAGTCATCTTCATCATCATCGTCGTCGTCACCATCTAGATCATCTCCGGTGTCTGGAATGACAGATTCATCATCGTCTTCATCATCGTCTTCATCATCATCTTCTTTATCATCATCAACATCATCATCATCACCAGCAGCAGTGATGGTATGGACATCATCCCTAGGGATGGCTTCATCAACCTCAGCTATAACAGTTTCGATGGACGTGATTACAGGAGCAGCAACTGCTTCAGCTCCGAGAGCCTCAACTTCAACTGCAACTGAAGCTGATACTGGACCAACAGCCTGAAAAGCTGTAGGAGCAGCATCAGATGATTCACCTGCATTGGACCTCATCTCCCTCTCTCTGGCTAAGACTCGAGAGAATTGGCCAGAGAGTTCGTCCAAGCGCTGACGCTGGAGAACCATGGATTCCTCCAGCCTTTGCAAAGCATTGGCTAGAGTTGTCGTTGCCTCACGCGTCTCATGGAGTTGGGCGCGATCATCGGCAGAGAAGGAAGGTGCAATCATTGGAGCTGGTTGACGGACAACATCCAGGATTTGTTGAAGAAGACCAATCTGCTGATCAGCTATCGCCTGAGCATCGTCAGCCCTGCTGTGAAGAACAACAATGGTGTCGTTGTTGGCATGAACAACTTATTGGAGAGTCTGGAGCTGACTCTAAACTTCTTGAACATCCGCCTGGAGGGCAAGGAAGTTCGCATCAAGATCGCCTTGGCGGGACATCTCTTGGTGAACTTCGTTGACCCTGGAGAGGACGGTATCAACGGCTGGAAGGAGAAGCTTGATATCCGATGACATATCATAGTCATCATCGACATCTTCATCTCCTCCATCATCTTTTTCTCTTTCTCCCTCTTCCACTTCTTGAACATCAGGCTGATGCATCAAAGAAGGACCTGCAAAAGGAGAAGTGTGAGCTGAAGGCTCAGGGTTAGATGAAATGGAGGGTAGGAAGATGGAATACCAGAGGGGCCTTCAGTGACATCAAAAAGATTATCACTGGCAGGAGCAAAGATGTCCTCGAGAGGATGGACATCCGTATGCTGAGGAGCATCGAGAGGAACATCCTCAGGTCCAGTGGTGCGTGTCTCAGTATCAGAAAGGACAGTTGTTGATACATCATCGACATGTGTAAAGACCAAGGAGGGAGGAGAAAAGAAAATGGTTGAGAAAAGACGTGGGTGTTCAGTGGTG
>NC_037544.1:29922582-29924214 GCF_001531365.2 Cynara cardunculus var. scolymus | reverse complement strand
GTGATCTTGCCGTTGAGCAGTGTAGGCATATAACTCTATCAAGTCATATGGATTGAGATTGATGAGGTCATTCTCGTTGAAGACGCTGACTTCCCCATAGGCTCTTTTCACTCTGAACTCGATGTAGCGTATAGCTCTGTTGGCAAATGACTTGATTTCCAAATCAATGACTATTCTTATACCATCGTTTGAAAAGACAGATCGAGGATCTTGAGTTGTCTGTCTTACGAAACGATGATACAGAAGACTCATCGACTCTAGCGATAGGATAGGCGGATTGGTTGACAGGATTTTTTCTCGATCATGGTACATGTATTGATGGATATTCTCCATCATTACTGGTTCCCTGGTTGGCACTTGAGGTCTTCTCCTCATCGACTCCATCTRCTGAATAATCTCGTCYACTAGGCCTGTTGGAGGATGCCTTGAGGAAGAGGGAACATCCTCTTACATCATTGGTTGTGTTTGGGTTGGTTGGGTTGTTTCAGGTTCTTGGGTTTCTGTTGGTTGTTGAGGTGATGAAGGTTGGGTTATTATAGGTTCTGGTTGTTGCGGTGATGAAGGTTGGGTTGTAGTGGGCTTTGGTTGTATGGGTGAAGAAGGTTGAGTTGTTATGGGCTTTGGTTGTAGAGAGATGATGCAAGGTTGAGTTGTGCAGGGTGTTGGTGAAGGGGTTAAGGGTAGGTTTATATTTGGTGTAGAAAAAAGAGGTTGATGTGTTTGAGGGGTGGTTGGTTCTTCATCGGTTGAGGAACTCAATACGATGGGCTCAGGGGTAGTAGCTAAGGGAACCTGGTTAAGTGGTTCATCATCAGAGGGCGAGACCTCTGGTTCCCTCGCTTGAGTTTCTTGGGTGGATGGTTGTTGTGGTGCTGGTTGCTGTGGTACAGCGGATGTTGAAATGTATGCAGCCGCTGCCTCTTTCTCCCCCTTACGAGGGCCAAGGCCTTGATCCTCGGGGTCTTGGTCGTCGTGGCGTCTTCTTTTGCTCGGGCGGCTGCTTGAGCAAGAGGCTTGGGACCTCTTCTTCTTCTTTTCCCTCCCGAGGGATGTAAGATACTCCCTTAGGGTTGCCTTTCTTTTGGTCTCCTTCATTGAATGGAGGAGAGATGATGTACGTCGTTGTTCATCGACCATCGTTTGAGTGAGAGCCCTTGTTGGATGGATGGCTCGATGAACAAACTTTGCACTGATCTCGTTGAAAGAGGAGACCAGTGCTCTTGACAATGCTTGCATGTCTGCTTTTGTGGCAAACTCGGTGGTGGAGGTGGAGGTGGAGGTGGAGGCTGTAGGTTGTGATGGGATAGTGGAGGTTGAAGTTGGTGGGGGAATGGGGAGGTTGGCGATTAGATCTCTCACCTCTGCAGTGAAGGAAGAGAAGACTTCATTGAATGAGGGGCCTGCAGAGGGAGGAGGTGGTTGAGGGGTGGGTTGGGGTATTTGGGCAAGGATGGCAGCGGGTAGTTGTGTGAGAGTGTTTTGGATGGTTGTCATTTGGTGGGTGAGGGTGGTGAGGGTTTCATCGATTGATGAAGTGGAAGGTTGGGAAGGTTGGGGAATTTGAGAGGTGATGGAGGCGGGTAATTGATGAAGGTGGCGGATGAGGGTTTGGAGTTGAGAAATAATGTATGT
>NC_037544.1:29920390-29922207 GCF_001531365.2 Cynara cardunculus var. scolymus | reverse complement strand
CCTTGTATGATGAGTTTACGGTCATCCAAGGACCGCGTCACTTTATCAACAAAGGCTTGGAACTCAGCCTTAGTGACCAGATCTGCTAATGGGGTAACCCCTGCAGCAACAGATGCTGCAGGTTGGGCCTCTGTTCCTGAGGCGCCTTCTTGGCCTTATGTGAAGGTAGGCCATGAAGGACTTCCATCATGTCCTTGATAGCCTTCGAGAGAAGAACTATCTCGTGATGTTTGGACATCCTCTTCCTCTTCCTCAGCTTCAGGGGATGAGTAAGTGAATCGGATGTGTGTTCCCTTCGATAGATCAAATATCGAGGGAAGGGGTGCATGAATTGAAGATCGCTCTAAACGATCTATGGGATCAATGTCAGAAGCAACGAATGCTTCTGTGTGTGTGCGAGGTAGTGGCGAGCCCTGAGGCAAAGGGGCTCTTATCTCTTCATCACCTCTCTGTTGAGAGAGTGGTGATGCTATATGTGCTTCCTCGGCTTGTTCATCTCCAGAGGCCCGAAGAATGGCCTCTGGATGGCTGGCTTGGGTTTGGGTGGGACTGGGTCGTCCTGTTTCAATACCCCTTTGGCTTTGATCGCCAGGGATAGTGGATGTGGTTGCCCTTTGGGTAGTGGGTTGGGAAATATGTTGGTTAGGGCCGGGGGAAGCACCATCATCATCATCATCATCATCATCATCATCATCATCATCATCGTCATCATCATCTTCTTCATCATCCGATGAAGACGATGCTTGTGCTCCCTCGCTTGGAGGGGGGACGGCTCTAAGTGCTCCGGGATAGCTGCCCTCGGTGCTTGGGACAACATGGAGCGTTCATAGGCTTGACGTATCTCACTTGTCGATGGAATGACAGTGAGCATAGCTCGGGACAGCGGACGGTTTGTTGTGTATCCTTCCTTTGATAGCGTTGGGCGATGTCCTTGCATCTTGTAAACCGGGGTGTATGGCTCTATGGCAGGTAGACCGTGTTGCCTCATTGCATCCCTAATGATGAGAGCAAGGAAACAGGGGAAGAGGACAGCAGACAACGGCTTTCCTGCGGCATGAAGTTTACACTTCTTATGCACGACCACGTGGATCTCGGTGTAGATGAGAAGGGCGTAGTCGAGGTTGAGGTTGAAGAAAAGCCCATACATAATTGTCATTATGTTGAGATTTCCTTGATCGAGGGAGCCCAGCTTGCATGTGAGAGAGCGGTTGAGGATGGAAAAGAACAAATTCCACATTGGTGGGAGGAATTGTCTTTTGAAATCCGAGATGTTTCTTATTTCCCGGTTGTACCCTAGCATCTTTACAAACCTTAGAATGTCCTTGGAGGAAGGTGGTTCGTCATATTGTTCGATCTCGAGTTCTCGTCTTGTCGGAATGCACAACACCTTATATATTTTTGCTCGTGAAATTTTTTCCGAGCAAATCATATCGTTTGGTGCGTCGACGTCGCCCATTATCCCGTGACTGGCTGGGTGAAACTTACAAGTTTGCCAGTATTGTTGAACATATTTTATTGGGACTTTGGGATTGACGAGTGTGAGAGCAGGAATAAGGATGCAATTCTTAAAGAACTCGATTATGATGCCAAACCTGTCGTCGTAGAGGGTGTTTCGCAGCTCGATCTTATGGTTGTTAGGTTTCATGGGGAGGAAGACGATTGCTCGACTGTCGGCTCCCGTAGATTGGATGCGGCTATCGTTGTTGTTTGATTCGTGAGAAGCGGAGGAAGCCATTTTTGATGAAGTTGCAGGTTTGAAGTTCGTCTGAGTTGTGTTGGAAGTTTTTGAAAGCGTAAAGAAGGTAAGAATGGGGAAG
>NC_037544.1:29917928-29919325 GCF_001531365.2 Cynara cardunculus var. scolymus | reverse complement strand
AGGCTCTGGTCTATACAACCAGAGGCGCTGGTTGTGAAAGGCGATGAAAAAGAATGAAATATGGTAAAGTATGAGAATGGATAAGAAAAATGAATGAATCTTGAGACCAGAGGGGCTCTGGTTGCAAAGGATTTGAAATCCAGAGGCTCTGGTCTTTAGAACCAAAGGCGCTGGTTATGAAGGATGATGAGATTGAATGAAGAAAAAATGGTTAAGTATGGAAAAAGAATGTCTTTGAGATCAGAGGGGCTCTGGTTGCAAAGACGTTGAATCCAGAGGCTCTGGTCTTTAGAATCAGAGGCTTTGGTTGTGAATGATAAAGAAGAATGATATTAAATATGGCTAAGTGTGAGGAGCAAAGAGTCTTTGAGACCAGAGGGGATCTGGTTGCAAAGGATTTGAAATCCAGAGGCTCTGGTCTTTAAAACCAGAGGCTTTGGTTGTGAAGGATGAGAAAACAAAGTATGGAATGAAATGATGAAGGCTTGCTATCAAAGAAACGAAGGCCAAAGGCTCTGGTCTTTAGAACCAGAGGCTCTGGTTGAGAAAAAGAATGTATAGCATGCGAAGGAAAGCAGAGGCTCTGGTTTTTAGAACTAGAGGCTCTGGTTTTTAGAACCAGAGGCTCTGGTTGAATGGTGATGAAATGGAGTATGAGATGAAATGATCAAGATAAAACTTGCAAAGAATCGAAAGCCAGAGGCTCTGGTCTTTAGAACCAGAGGCTTTGGATGTGTGAACAATATAATGCAAGTAGGGTGGAAACCAGAGGCTCTGGTCTTTGGAATCAGAGGCTCTAGGTGAATGAAAACACTTAGTCATATAAATGATTTTAGTGAGCAAGGACCAGAGGAGCTCTGGTTTCAAAGGGGAAGGAAAAGTAAGATTCAAAAGCGATGGATGGAGTCCAGAGGCTCTGGTCTTTAGAACCAGAGGCTCTGGTTGAAAAAAAAAATATAAAAAAGTGAGTTGGAAGGGAAATGGTTGACTTGCTTTCAAAGAATCTTAAGCCAGAGGCTCTGGTCTTTAAAACCAGAGGTTCTGGTTGTAAAGAAAATAACAAATAGCAAGTAAATGTGGGAACCAGAGGCTCTGGTCTTTGAAACCAGAGGCTCTAGGTGAGAGAAAAGTACTTGATAAGAAATACCAAGTATTTGCTTTGAACCAGAGGGGCTCCGGTTACCTTTAGAACCAGACGGGCTTTGGTCACCAATAAGACTAGAGAGGCTCTGGTTGCAAAGATGAAATTTTGCCAATAAATCTAAGTCATTCTATATGGCCAGAGGGTCTGGTCTTTAGAACCAGAGGCTCTGGTTTAAGATACTTAGAGAATATATGGCTTTGTTATTATATCACTTATTGGCATAACCATGAGATATTGATAATCGATGGTTAAA
>NC_037544.1:29866078-29917828 GCF_001531365.2 Cynara cardunculus var. scolymus | reverse complement strand
GCAAATCCTAGGATGAATACCCTCAAGAAAACTCACCATTCGGATTTTCCATAGAGGAAATTCCTCACGAATGAGCGTGGGTGGTTTAGATTGTGAACCCGTACTCATGAAGGAAGCATTGGCCGTATTCGCCATTGATTGAAGAAGAATCAAAAGAAAAATAGGAGAAAAATGATAAAACAGTGAAAAACAGAGTAAACTTGGAGAAGAAGATTGTGTTCTAGAGTTGATAAAGGATGAATACCAAGAACAGAAATAATCAAATTAAAATTTGATTCCTGCTTTGATACCAATTGTTGGATCGAATAACTCAATTCTTGGTACTAAAAACTTACTTGAATGATCGATTTGACAGTAGTAGAGCAGTGGAAACAATATCAATCAAACAGCTAGAAACAGTAAGAACACAATGAAGAACAAGTAATGAACACAAAGAGAATTGCTTCAAATGATTTTCAATTGATTGAAAATATCGACGATTACAAATCTGGAAGCAYACAAAATACAAAGGCCTACACTGCTATTTATACAAGCAAATAACCGTTTCCTGACACGACCTAAAGCAATTAAATCTAAGYCGTTCATCTAAAAACAGATTACAGACAAGATCASGTGRMAGACACGAGCARCTAAAAGACCTAAGTAAAACTAGCTAAAGATAATCTACACAGAAGACTAGCTGCAGACCCTCTGTGAAACATCACAGAGGCTCTGCTGGTTATGACTTGAAGCGTATGTAGCAGAAGAACAACTTACAGAACCTCTGTGAGACACGACAGAGGTTCTGTCGTCTTTGTCTTGTAACATTGTCTTGGCAGAGGACAAGTTTCCAGAACCTCTGTGGATGAAGACAGAGGTTTCGTCACTTTAACCTTGTACAAAAGAGCTTCTTCTGATGATTATCCTCTGAGGTCTTCTGTAACAGATCAGCTTCTGTCAATACTTGTTGTTTTACTTTTTCTATACTTTACATTAAAGGAATGAGAGCTAACAGTAACTTTAGCTTGACATCAGAGTAGCATTCAAAACAATCTCTTGCAATTCTGTAAGACTTCACCAAAACATTTTTTGCATCTAGTATGTTCTTTATATATTGAATAATATCAATATCAAGGGAATCAGAATTTGATGCAGAGGCTTCTTTTTGTTCACTAATTAAATCATAACAAATATAAAATCAGAGTGACCATTAATATAACCATATTATGGAATTCAAATAAATTTATTAAGAAATATAACAAAAAGGATGAATGTATACCTAAATGAACTGTGTCTATTTGAAACTTCATTCTTCGTATATGTACAGTTGAGAGAATTTTGGTTTCGATCCATCTAGTGGTAGAAGACTGCCCATCCTATGGTAGTTTTGACCGTTAAGCCTGTATATGTATGGTGCATTTCCACTATTAATGGAAGAATATATTCTCCCACCCATTGACTTAAATGAGAACATTGAATTATAACGACGAATGTTCTTCATGAAGTATTTGCTTTTCGAGTCCTCACAACGAAAAATATTTACGTAAGCAGTACCCATCTCTTTCTCTTTTGGAAGCTGAACTTTGCCGTAAAGACAACAAAGGGAGTAACTTGGTTTCATCTCGCATTTTTTCCCTCTAACAGCTTCATCTCTCCATAGTTTTGCCTCATAGCATTCACAAATAACACTTTGATCACCGTGATCCAAGTACTCTGTTTAATAAATTTGAAACCAATAACTACTTGTAAGTGTTAAATAGTTGATTAATCAATACTTACCTTCAGATATTCCTGCAATTATGTTTGTAGCTGTTACTGGATCGTCCAATTATTCATCTGATGCAATGTCCATTATTGGTATATCAGATACGTTTACAGTCTTCCTTCGTAATGTATCATGCCCTGTTGATAACCAAACCATAGAATAAGGTTGCTCTGTTGTCGATGAAGGCATTGATGGATTGGCGTTAGAACGTAACCAATAGTGTCTGTTTACATGAAGACTTGTTGTTTGAAATATACGAATTTACGTAATGTAAAATATGTGTTAGAATATAAACGTATTGGAATCATTAGTTTAAAAATGAGATGTATAAGAGATTATACACACCATTAGAAGGATCAGATAATGGATTTGTGATAGTCACATTTGAAGAAGAATGTTCAATGCTTGTATGTTCATATTGCGGATATGTGTTTGGATCCATATTCTCACTATGGTAGGGAATATTATTCCTTTGAGATGAAGATCTTAATTGCCTATCATAATCTGTGATATTATATGTGAAAAGAAAGAGGAAAGTATAATGAAAAAAAGTGCCTTCAACAGAATTTCTGAACAGATAATATTTGTCTCATTCAAAATCGAATTCAAAATGTTGTTGAATCAGATACCTTCAACATTTGATGACGTAGACTTCAATGATTGTTTACTACTATTCAAAACCGTCTTTCTAAATTTTCTCCTTTCTCTAGCATCCATGGAATTTATTTTTTGAAAGATCTGCAAAAAAAATTAATCCTTCAATAAGAAACCAGTGCATGAAGTCATTACGTAATAAAACATTTGAATGAACAATCATCAGAAAATGGATTCACTTAGCCAGTTGTTTTAAGCATTCAATTTTTATTGTAGTAGGAAACAAAAGTTGTCTATGATGACAATAGTTTTATAAGAAGCAAATGCTAACGAAGATGAGGCGGTTATGGAAACCGTAAATTACAGGTGTAAATGCATCATAAGTTAAGAAACTGCTTGTCAGTTTTTTTTCCCAGGTTAGTCTTTCAGAGTTATGTTCCAGATTTCCGTGTCAGAGTAATTGAGAAGGGATAAACAAATTTAAGTGTTTCATGCAGGGCGTCACCCTACACACAGAGTCTTAGATGTATGTGTACACAATTTTCACTTACGGTACCAATATGTCTATTTAACTGACATGTGTCCCTCTACACGTTTATTTTCCTATTTTTGTGGTTTAACTGATGTTCCAGACTAAGTAGGAATCTTTGAAATGTTCTCGGTAGTCACTAAATCTGAAGACTTCTTTACCAGAGTTAGAAATCTGAACTTATGTCCCTCTGTCTAAATTCATAATTGTCTGCCAGACTTATAAAGTGTACCAATATACAACTCTAAGATCAAGTCTGAACTCCTTCTCCCTAGTTAAAATTGAAAGTTGTCTTCAATATTTATGATGATTACATTGATCAACAAATAAATCCCATTACACTTAAATGACATTAGTGATACAAGTAACCAACATGAAAGGCATTAGATATTTGTTATTTCTCAGACTTACAACATAACCCTGAATTCATCTATTCCAAATTTATTTCTGTAGTTTATTCCCAGATTTTTAATGCAACTCTGAAATCCTATTCGGAGTTACTTTTCTGAGTTATAAGAAGTCAAAAATTTTGTGCTTCAGAGTTATGCTCAGAGATACTTCCAAGACTTATAAGGCAACTCTGAATTTCTTTCATTCAGAGTTATGTCCATAGTTATTTTCCAGACTAACACCAGGACTCTGATTTCTTGTGTTTCAGAGTTAATGTTCAAAGTTTTGTTTTAGACCTGAGGAAAAGTCTCGATTCATTTTCCTCATTTAAAATACCCCGTGTAATATACGGGTCAAACGTTTTTGTGACCCATATATTTTTTGTAAAAAAAACATCGTATACAATTGATTGAAAAACAAAATAAAAATAATCAGCCAGACCAATAAATCTTAATCAAAAGTATGCATTAAGACGATACTAACGAATTAAGACAATACTAATCAATTAAATGTTTTTCAAAAGTAATACCACTTCTAAAAAGTCAAATCTCCGTACTCTTTTAGGAGATTATATTTCTCATAACCTTAAAGCAGAATCTCTTGAAGGTTAAATATGGCTCGAACAACTAACTAAAACAAGTTCGACCCATTTTAGGAAAACCAGGAATCTAAAGTACTATCTGAAATATCTTGAAAGTAGTTCTCTACTTATAAAGTTGAGGAGGATCCACATCCAATATCAGGAATGAAGTCATCAACAAATGGTATTGTAGCAAAATCATCGAATTGGTTCGGGTTTGTAATCCCGAAATCATCATGCATGTTATAAAATAGAACTTCATCACCAAATTGTATCAGGTCAAATGATTGGAAATCAAAAGGTGGTGCTTCCCCAAATGGAAGGTTGTGCAACTTTAAGCTGGAATCATGGTCGAACATCGATGTAACATTCACCGGTCGTGGGTTTTCCAAAACCAGCGGCATGATGAAGTTTTTTACAGCACCATGACCACAGAGTTTAATGGCGGCATTATCATACGCCCTGGCAGCCTCCTCCGCCGTATCACGCGTCCCCAACCACCACCGTTCACGTGTAGCCGGATCCATAATCTCCGCTGCCCACTTACCCCAAGGCCTTTGCTGGATTCCTCGAAACTTCCTAACGTTGTCCGCCGCAGTTCTCTTCTTCTTCATAGACTTCTGTTTCGCTTCTAGAGCATATGGCCTATTTCTGGTCGTCATCATGTTGTCGTTGACAGGCATCATTGTAGTTTTGCACGACGTTTGTATGTTAATTTCATTGACATACTTATTCACATGCCACCGTCCGAAATGATCATCATTTTCATTTGCTGAAGAATCGGTTGCATAGGGATCGGTCATTGATATCCTTACAAGTCTTGGACACGTTGATTTTTCTTGGCCGAAAAACTTCTCTGTCATCGTCAGAACCTCCATCGTTATAATGCTTTTGTGCTCCGTTTGTTTGATCGGAGGTAACTTGAAGCAGTCGTCCATGAATCTCTGGTTTGCGGTAGCAAAGGAACAGAAAAGGCCAAAAGTCGAAAGTGGATGAGAAGTGAGGAGAAGTAAAAAATTTATTTCTTCAATAAATAGATTTGAAAAGTATATAGATTTATTTAAAACTTTAGGAGGTCATTTCAACCGTCACTTTTCAAAATCTATTTTTATAATCTATATTATACGTGCCTTTACGGTTTCCAATATATTTTTACACTACTCCCGAGTCTCCTTTTTTTTTTGCCTATCTACAGATTAAACTTAGATGAACTAATATTAGGTTTTAATGGAAGAAGAAGACGAAGTCAATGATCTCTTCAGAGAAGCAAACAAGTAGTGGTTTGTGAGGGATATTGCCTGGTTCGATGCACTCACTCTCTTTCTTATGATTTTGAAAAGAAGGGTGAGTGCATCGGACCAGGCTTCATTCCTTTCAAACCCTTTTGTAATAATCAGATGGCTAATAAGGTATTAGTCGAGCAGTTACTATGAGTATATACAATGTTTAATGTTTATATGTTCTTCATTTTTATAACTCTGTGCAACTTTCCTTTTTAGTGTACTTTTGAATAGGTTTGATTTGATAGGTTTTTAGAAATCGATGGAAAGGGCTATATAATTTGTTAATAGTACTTTCAATATATTCATATTATTTTGGAACACATTTAACATATGACCTTGTTTTTATGCATAAAGATTTAAAAGTGTTATACTATGTCCATTCAAATTCCATCCTCAGATGCAACATTCAAAACCTTTCATCATTCGATTCTTCATAGCCTTTTCCGCACAAACAGTGTTTTGCTGAATCTTGTTTAGATTTGCAATTACTACTTGTATTCTCTACATGTTCAGATAGCATACTTTACTTATGAGGAAAACCTAAAGGTAATATAAATGATATATTTAAATTAATTTATAAAATTATCACTTAAAATAACCTATGTCGTTACCATGTTATGCAAAGGATGCAGTTTCATGTTCAAGTGTGGAATTTAAACTGTTAACTATTAAATGTAGAAGACCAGAAATAATAAGTACTTGGAAAACCATGTTGCATATTTCAACTTTGTGCATTAACATATTTACAAACCCTGCAAATTATGAAAACCAATGTCATGACAGAGTTTTAAGCTGGAGAAAAATTATTGAAGTTTTATTTTAAGGCTGACAAATAACTACACAATATAACTCTGCAAAATTTAAAGCCGTGGGTTTTCTTTGAAAGAAACATTTCAACAATCTGCTAAGCATGATGAATGAGAGACAATTCGTGGAAGGTTTATTTTTTATAGTTTTGTAGTAACTATGTGAAATGAATTTGAGAAAACATTTGGAATGTAAAAAATCACAGTTGTATATTAACAGAGGTAAGGACATGAAAAACTCTGCAAATCAACATCACAGCAATGTCATAAATTTGGAAAAAAAGTATGAGAATTGTTTTCGTAAGTGAAGTAAAGTATCATGATTATTATTCCATTAACGTTGTAGTTATGAGTTGCATTATACGATTACAAGTCTGCTTAAAGTCTGAAGAAACTGTTCATTACGCAAGTGTTCATAGGTTTGATACAAGAGCTGTACTTTTGAACTTACTCTAGAATAAAACTTTTTACACTTGAGAGATATGTCTAGAGAATTCAGAAGCTCCACATGCAGCATGTAGAAGCTCCGCATGCGGCATGCAGAGACTCTGCATGCAACATGCAGAAGCTCAGCATGCGGCATGCAAACACTCTGCATGCAACATGCAGAAGCTCTGCATGCGGCATGCAGACACTCTGCATGCAACATGCAGAACCTCTGCATGCAGCATGTAGAAGCCGAAGGATAAATTAATCAAGGCGAAGAAGGATTCAGAATATTCCCTTCTCAATGCATACTTCTAAGAAGAATGTTATCATTAAAGCTTGTGATTGCTATAACAACATAATTATGTAGTTACGAAAAACACTTTAATACTAAATGCAAAACAAATAATAATTAAAATATATAGCATAATGTAATCATCAACTGAAAAATAAATGTTCAAATCAAAATTCAACCACATAAGAAATATCAAATTCGGGACTTATCTTCCAAGTCTTAGACCTAACTTGCAAATGCAACTAAGTTTAATACAAGGCTTCTAGTCTTGAAATTACGCTAAAGAAACTCTTCATACTTCAGAACTCTGTATAGCAAAGCAGAATATCTGCATGCAGTATGCAGAGGTCGTGTGATAAATCAATGAAGGCCTAGAAGGATACAGAGTAAAGGCCATCTAATCATTCACAACCTTTTATTCATCTGCACAAAGCCTCTTCGTCCAAAAAAGTTAAATATTTACAACCACAGATAATGTTCTTAAACATGAAAATCAAGTACAACAAAATTATGTAACACAAATAAGTTTAATATCAGATCCAAGACAAATAATAATGAAAACATGTACCATAATATAATCACCAATTGAAAAATCATTGTCCAAACAAAAATTCATCCACAAACACAATATGAGATACGAGTTTGAATGTAATTGTTCAGCAAAAGAAAATATATAACTTTTCACCTTTAGGGATTTTTAATGTTTTTGTAGCCGATCCTTTTCTTTCCTGACCAGCATCAGACCAACCTTCAAAACCACGCTTCCTGTCAATTCCTTTCGGAAACCTTCTGTCATACAACTTCTCTTGTGATTCCGGACTGTCTGCAGTGCTCTTATCCACATCGGAAGGTGTTGCATTCTCACCAGTAAATGATACAGCATCCTTCAAATAAGACAATTGTCAGTTACGACATTTGAAGAATTAGTTGCTCCTATTTAAATTTACAAACTACATTGAAGGTGGCATTAATAATACCTTTAACTTCTCTTGAGAACTGAAATTTGTTGAATGCAGATTTACTAATTCCGATTCAACAGGCTGCAGAGTAAATCGTAAAATAATGTTAGACTAACAAAAAAATTAGACTAAATTGGATGATATTTTTTGCAAATGATAATCAACACCTATTGAGAAGCATATCTCATCTCCAATTCATTCAAGATGGCATCATCATACGTTAGCTTTGAAATACCATAAATCAAACAGTTGTTTTTAAGATGGTAATCAGTTATGTCAATCTTTATTGCAAATTTTTGATTGAGCAAAACATCCAAGTCATCCGAAAACATATCTAAATCACCACTCTGAAAAAAAAAAAAACACCCTTTACATTAACCGACATTTGGAATCCAAAAAAAACTTTATGAAAAAAGATAAGACTTCTAATCATACCTCTTTAACTTTTTTATACAACTCTCATTTGAGGAATGTGAACTTGGAAAATTGACTGGGTTTTTAAAACCACGTCCCATGATGCAAATTTGGGGTATGAAAACTACTTTGAACCAAATATCTTATTTTAAAGGCATTACAACCAATAATGACTGAAGTTTTGAGTTTATCAATTAATGAAAATTTTCAAATTTGCTACTTTATCCTATTATGATACCTTAGGACACGTAAGCATCGCGATCTGATTAATGATAAGTTTCAAAATTGAACCACCATCTAAAACCACGTTCAATGATGGAAAATCGGGATATGAAAACAACTTTGAAACAGATTTCCGATTTTATGGGGATTACACCCGATAATGATTGATATTTTGAATTTTGAATATTCAATTTTAAATGTACATCTAAATCTAAATATGAATTAGGTTAATAAAATAAATTAAGACATCGAAGTTATGAATTGCTAGTTGTAAGTGTGAAAAGTAATCTGAAGTCTATTTGGCAGGTTTAGTATTTAAGTGTGGATTTTTAATTTCAAAAGGACTTCAAACTTGTGTTTGTCAAATAAGTATTTATTTAGAAGTCTTTACGATAATTGAAATACAGGACGGCCTTTGTATATAATACACTTAGCTCTTGAGCAAGAGTTCTTTCTGTGCACATCCTATGCAGAACCTCTGTTCCTGACTCCGTACTTCATACAGAACTACACAGAGTATCTGGATGTACTACGTAGCGCACCTGAGCCTGGTTTCGTGCTCAATGCAGAGCTACACATAGGCTCTGCATGTACAACGCAGAGCCTCTGTGTAAGTATAATTTCTACAGACTTGTGACTCTGAATAACCTTCTAACTCAACTCTGGAAAAGGATTTCAGACCTATCTTCATGAAATAAGTATTTATTTAGATGCGTTTATGATCATCGAAATACAGGACGGCCTTTGTATATGATACACTTAACTCTTATGTAAGAGCTCCGTCTCTACATGTACTACGTAGACTCTGTGTGCCTGATGTCGTGCTTCATACAGAACTACATAAAGGCTCTGCCTGTACTACGCAGAGCCTCTGAGATTGATTCCTTAACTCATACAGAGCTACACACATGGTCTGCATGTACTACACATACCCTCTGAGCCTAGTTTCGTGCTTAATGCAGAGCTACACAAAGGATCTACATGTACTATGCATACCTTCTTACCCTGATTCTTTACTCAATGTAAAAGGTACACAGAGGGCCTGCATGTAGAAGGCAGAGCCTCTGTGTACAGAAGGATCATTCACGCTTGTGACTCAGAGTAATATTATGACCTCACTTTGGAAAAGGACTTGAACCTTGTGTTTGTCAAATAACTATTTATTTAGAAGTATTTACGATCATCGAGATACAGGACGACCTTTGTATATAATACACTTAGCTCTTGAGTAAAGGTGTGTCTCTGTACGTTCTACTCCGAGCCTCTACGCATGATTTCGTGCTTCATACAGAACTATGCAGAGTATCTGCATCTACTACGCAGCGTAACTGAGCCTTGTTCCATGCTCAATGCAGAGCTGTACAGAGGCTCTGCATGTTCAACGCAGATCCTCTGTGTAATTAAGATTTTTTTAGACTTGTAACTCTGAATAACCTTCTAACTTAACTCTGGAAAGGGATTTCAGACCTATCTTCATCAAATAAGTATTTATTTAGAAGCCTTTATAATCATCGAAATACAAGACGACCTTTGTATATGATACATTTAACTCTTGTGTAAGAGCTCCGTCTCTGCATGTACTATGCAGACCCTGTGTGCCTGACGTCGTGCTTCATACAGAACTACATAGAGGCTCTGCATGTACTACGCAGAGCCTCTGAGCTTGATTCCGTAACTCATACAGAGTTACACAAAGGCTCTGCATGTACTTCACATGCCCTCTGAACCTAGTTCTATGCTTAATGCAGAGCTACACAGAGGATCTGCATGTACTATGCAGACCTTCTTACTCTGATTCCCTACTCAATGCAAAGGTACACAGAGGGCCTGGATGTAGAAGGGAGAGGCTCTGTGTATGGAAGGATCGTTCAAACTTATGACTCTGAGTAATATTATAACCTCACTTTGGGAAAGGACTTGAAACTTGTGTTTGTCAAATAACTATTTATTTAGAAGTCTTTACGATCATCGAGATACAGGACGACCTTTGTATATAATACACTTAGCTCTCGAGAAGCAGCTCTGTCTCTGCACGTCCTATGCAGAGCCTCTGAGCCTGACTTTGTGCTTCATACAGAACTACGTAGAGTATCTACATGTACCACGCAGCGCACCTGAGCCTGCTTTCGTGCTCAATGCAGAGTTGTACAGAGGCTCTACATGTTTAACGCACAACCTTTGTGTAAGTAAGATTTTTACCGACTAGTGACTCTGAGTAACCTTCTAATTTAACTCTAGAAAAGGATCTCAGAACTATGTTCGTGAAATAAGTATTTATTTAGAAGCCTCTATGATCATCGAATTACGAGACGGCCTTCGTATATGATATGCTTAACTGTTGAGTAAGAGCTCTGTCTCTGTGTAGACTCACTAACCAAAAGTAAGCCCAAATAAAGCCCCTCTGGTGCAATACATCCTTTGGTCCGTGTGTGTACAACCTCTGGGTCCAAAAAAAGGGAAATACTTGGTACCAGAGATCATCTTGTTAATCATGAAGATGAATCACATCGCCTCTGATTCGTGTATCACGTATTGGAATATTTTCCGAGGTTTCAAATAAACATCAACACACACAGATGGGGAAAAGGATGACCAACCAAAGGGGTTGTAGAGACCTATCTTCCAAGTCTTAGACTTAACTTGCAAGTGCAACTAAGTTTAATACAAGGCTTCTAATGTTGAAATTACGCTGAAGAAAAATCTTCATATCTCAGAGCTCTGTATACCAAGTCAGAATATCTACATGCAGTATGTAGAGGCCGTGTGATAAATCAATGAAGGCCTAGAAGGATTCAGAGTAAAGGCCATCTTATCATTCACAACCTTTTATTTATCTGCCCAGAGCCTCTTCGTCCAAAAAAAGTTAAATATTTACAACCAGAGATAATGTTCTTAAACATGAAAATCAACTACAACAAAATAATGTAATTCAAATAAGTTAAATATCAGATCCAACACAAATAATAATGAAAACGTATACCATAACATAATCACCAATTCAAAAACCATTGTCCAAACCAATATTCAACCACCAACACAATACCAAATATGAGTTTGAATGTAATTGTTCGTCAAAAGCAAGAATATTACTTTTCAACTTTAGGGATCTTTAATGTTTTTGTAGCCGATCTTTTTCCTTCCTTATCGGCATCAGACCAACCTTCAAAATGACGCTTCCTCTCAATTCCTTTCCCAAACCTTCTGTCATTTGACTTCTCATGTGATTCCGGACTGTCTGCAGTGCTCTTATCCACATCGGAGGGTGTTGCATTCTCACCAGTAAATGATACAGCATCCTTCAAATAAGACAATAATCAGTTATGGCATTTGAAGAATTAGTTGCTTCTATTTAAATTTATAAACTATATTGAAGGTGGCATTTATAATACCTTTAACTTTTCTTGAGAACTGAAATCTGTTGAATGCAGATTTACTGATTCCGATTCAGCAAGCTATAAAGTAAATTGTAAAATAATGTTAGACTAACAAAGATTTTAGACTAAATTGAATGATGTTTTCTGCAAATAATAATCAGCACCTGTTGAGAAGCGTATCTCATCTCCAATTCATTCAAAATGGCATCATCATCTGTTAGCTTTGAAATACCATAAATGAAACAGTTGTTTTTAATATTGTAATCAGTTATGTCAATCTTTATTGCAAATTTTCGATCGAGCAAAACATCCAAGTCATCTGGAAACATATCTAAATCACCACTCTGAAAAAAAATACCGAACACCTTTTACATTAACAGGCATTTGCAGTCAAAAAAAATAACTTTTGAAAAAAGATAAGACTTCTAATTATACCTCTTTAACTTTTTCATACAACTTTGTTGCAGATTGATTCAAAACTTTATTAGCTTCCCGATCAAATAATGTCAATGATACAATTCTAGTATCATCTTGAACTCTCAAAGAAATTCTGAACCTATATGATTATTAAGTGAACATTAATGTAAGTGTGCAAAAGTTAATGAAAACTACTATTATCTAATTGTTACTTACTTTGGCAAAACCTTAGTCTTTTTACCTCTGCATATGTCAGTCGTACAATCAAAACTTTCACACTCTTCTTTCATACTTGATCCGTCATCCTTGTCGGTTATAGTGTACATGGGTCAAACCTTGCGGTTACACCTCTTGCAACCCATGTAAAACCAAGGGACATCCTTCCTAAATGCTTTCACCGTTCCTAATATAATTAATGATTTCACCTGTATAAAGTACGATATGTTATGATAAAATGCAATTACTGAATGTAAAGAAACAATGTTTGCTCTACTGGTTCTGTCTAGAAAATCTTCACGTTATGAATTAAGACAATCCAGAGAGCATTGAAATTTGTTGTGACGATTTAGACTCCCCACTCTCCCGAATCAAACTATTGAATCAGGAGCATAAGTAAACAACAATGTATATTAAAATATATAAGATACATAACAGAAATAAATTAAAAAAAATTTGCTGATCTTTTCTTAAAATCCTTGATTTCATCAATATCCGAATTGATGAACAACCTCGTACCATTGAATGAGTTAGAAAGAAATGGTTTTTCTGAAACAAACAAATGAAGCAAGTTAAGACAACATTGCTTGAAAGAACTATATATGTTATGAGTCAGACAAACCTCTATAAATTTTCACCATTGCAAACTGAATTACAAGAATAACAATCTCGTTGTCCTTGTTAGTAAAAACACAATCATTCAATTCCCGAGCGAACGCATTCCACAATGTCACTTGGATTTTAATCCCCCTAAATAAATTGTAGAAAAAGAATTATATAGTTTCTGAAGATTACTGTTAGTAAATTAAAGTAAAAATACTTACTCCAAATCCTGCATCTCAACCTGCATCCTTCTTTAGGCCTTTCCATTGTTATCTGGAAGAGTCACCATTGTCTCACAAGCAATAATCTCACCAATTACATCTATGTAATCATCAAAAAGTTAACATAACCACGTTTAACTTCAATGACAATACAGTATATGATTTATTAAAACATTACAATAAATCTAAAAGGATTTAATTCACTCACCAACTGTTGTATGTTCTGGAATACTTTTGGATATAAGATTTGCAAATTTGACAAATGAGAAACCAAAACTGGAACCCTTAAAATCCCGGCAACTTGACACTGAAGTTTTGTAATACAAACTTAACTTGTTTGTATTATCAATTAACTTGTACTTTGATCATGTCGAGCAATTGTAGGATTCTTAATGAAAATTGCAGCCCCTTCCTGAAGTAAATTCCTGAACTTAGGAACCCATTTTTGTAGGACATTTGCTTGTATTTTAGTGCCCTAAAAACATAAAAATGAAAAATAAATGAGTAGTGATGATGTGAAGATCTTAAACAGCTTAGATAATAATAAAATATGATGACTACAGTACTAAAGTTTGAAAAAGAAATAAGAATTTACCTGTTCATCCATTAATATCATTTCGACGGAATATATTTCATCCGGGTTTTTAAACACCGGTTTCTTCCACAGTCTAATGATTCGGACCTTCCACAGTGATGTCATCCTTCTGTATGTCAAGATCTTGAATGAATGTAATATTTTTCATAGCCATTAATCTGTAGAAGGAAAAACATGTATCAATTAATCAAAATTTTGAAGTAGGTTAATCAAACGAAGGTATCATACCTCACATCAGGTAAGCAATTCGTTTTGATTGTTGTGGTTTGAAGTTGAGAAATGTTGCCAATTTGAGTAGTGGGAAGTACGAAAATTGAATCACAATTTAAACCCACATCCCATGATGAAAAATTCCCGATTTTATAGGGATTATAACCGACAATAACTGAAGTTTTGAGTTTATGAACTTATGAAAATTCTGAAGTTGTGTAGTCTAGGTATGAACGTGGTGTCCTAGATTTACGGCTGCAGTTATAAGTTCAGATGTGAAGAAGTAACTCTGTACATTCCAGAACCGAACATTTTAATATGAAGTTTAACAACTTTAGTGACTTTCCTAAGGGCTAATATTCAAATATTGACTCTCACATGACGAAGGCTAGTTTGTAAGATCTATACAGATATGGAACTCTGGCCTGAGGGAATTCTACCGACCTAGACTTCATAAAACGAAGTATAAGAAATTCAGAGTTGCCTTGTTAGTCTTGGAAGTATCTCTGAGCATAACTCTGAAGCACAAGAATTCTGACTTTTTATAACTCAGAAAAAGTAACTCTGAATAGGAGTTCAGAGTTGCATTAAAAATCTGGGAGTAAACTACAGAAATAAATTTGGAATAGAAGAATTCAGAGTTATGTTGTAAGTCTAAGAAATAACAAATATCTAATGCATTTCATGTTGGTTATTTGTATCACTAATGACATTTAAGTGTAATGGGATTTATTTGTTGATCAATGTAATCATCATAAAAATCGAAGACAACTTTCAATTTTAACTGTGGAGAAGGAGTTCAGACTTGATCTCAGACTTGTATACTGGTATACCTTCTAAGTCTGACATCCAATTCTGAATTTAGACAGAGGGACATAAGTTCAGAGACCTAACTCTGGTAAAGAAGACCCCAGATTTAGTGACTACAGAGAAGATATAAGAGATTTCTGCTTAATCTGAAACACCAGTCAAACCACGAAAATAGGAAAATAAACGTGTAGAGGGACACATGTCACTTAAATAGACCTATTTCAACCGCAAGTGAAAATTGTGTATACATATATCTAAGACTCTGTGTGTGGGGTGACACTCTGCATGAAACAATTAAAAAAAATTATCCCTTCTCAATAACTCTAACGTGGAAATCTGGAACATAACTCTGAAAGACTAACCGGGGAAAAAAACTTCAGTGGCTTTCCTAAGGGCTAATTTTCAAATATTGACTCTCACATGACGAAGGATAGTTTATAAGGTCTATACAGATATGGAAGTCTCGCCGGTGGGAATTTTTTTTGTCCAACCCAGACTTAATAGTTTAGAAGAATTAAGTCTGAAGGTACCGGGACCAGAGTTGCAGACCAAGATACATTCAGACCTACAACTCTGGAGTAAAATTCAGAGTTGTACATCAGACTCTGAACAGTCAAGACTTTTAACACATTTCTTCACCTAAAATGCACCTAAAACGATTTTCAGCTACGTGTTTGTATATGATACGATCAAATATTAACCTACATCCTAATGGTAATTAATTTTTTTTATAAAATACAATGGTTTTTATTTGTCACGCTTAATGAGTCCAATAAGTACTCTACATTTCCACGTGCCACTCTATAAACAAACCTTTTGAGTTCTTTGTTAAAATTTAAAACCATATATACTCCATATATGTGTATTGTCATCACTCCCGCCTTCATTTTCCTCATACGAACTTACCTCTTACAATCACAGAACACCAAAGCAATCCATCAATGGCTAACTCACAGTCGAACGTCCAGAACACAATCCACACCACCAAAACCTGCTTCGAACCCTCTTCGTCTTCTGATTCTGACAATGAGGTCAACCATGGTGCTTCTATCCTGATTGGAAACATTGAAGTTGCTCTTCAAGAGCATGTCTCCCTTCCTTTAGGAAACCAATCTCCATTAGCGAACACTAGATTCAATCATCCGGCTCTGATTTCGGTGACAAATGATGAACATGTCACTGAAAAGCCTAAAGAACACAACCCTGAACCTGCTGAATCTCAAGGGGAAGTGGGAGATGCTCATGAAAGCCAACCAGCACAGACTGCTGCTATGTACGTAACTATTGGAGAACATGATGTAAGTCATATTATTTTACTAGAATCTGATTATGAACTCATTAAGGAAAAAAACAGTGCCCTAAATTTGAACTCTGAAAAATTTAAACACAAGCACCAAATTGTGATTGAAATGCTTAAAAGACATCCACTGAAAAGGATGTTCACCAGAACGTATGAAGTTCCTGTTCAATATCTCCAACAGTGGTGGAAGAATCTAACTTATGATGAGGAACAAAATGAGATTACTTCAACTGTAGGTGGATACGGTTTTTCCCTATCCCTGGAACTGATAAGGAAGACGCTCTTCCTTCCAAATAACAATGAAGTGTTGGGGAAATCAGATTTTGATGCCCTACCATCTCAAGAGAAGATGATTAAAGACTTGATCTCATTGGGATACAAAGATCCCTTGCTAACACTAAGTTGTTTCAGGAGGAAAGGTTTACCACCTGTTTGGTACTGCTTGTTCTCCTGTATCAATCGATGTTTATAGCCCAAAGCTTCAAGCCTGAATCAAGCATCAAGGCCAACATTGACAATCTTCCATGGTATAGCTTTCAACATGCATTATGATTATGCATCACTATTCATGGAAGAAATTAAAGCATACATTGCAAAGCCACCTGGGTACATTACATTTCAAAGATTCTTCCAACTTCGCGTGAAGGGGGCAATGCACTTACGACCAAACATTCCAGTTAGAGAGGAAGAGGAAATGGCCCCACAATTTTACATGGATTCACTGAGGTTATCTACTCCTCTTTCTAATTTCAGAAATCATATGCCACTCCCCTTGGAGTTAAGAGCATATATTAGGAATGACAATAGGATACTTAGAGAATATTATGCTTCTATGGGATTGCCAGAACCGGAAAACCCTACCCAAGAAGTAGTTCCACCTAGGACGAGTGGTGAAGAGTCAAAAAAAAAGAGTGTGAGGGAGGAGACATAGAGGGTTATGTCTCCTAAAAGTGCAGAGAGGGAAAATGTGAATGAGAGACAGGGTAGAAGAGATAAAAAAGAGAGGATTTAGACAGAACAGGGTCAAAAAAAGAAGAGGACCCTGCCCCATCTCCAAAAAGACGGGCACCCACATCTGCTATCTCTCCATAATCTCTGGTGGAATGTATTGAAAAAGGCACTAAGCCCATGCCGACTCTCATATCAACCCTACCCACCCACTCATCACCTTCTCAAAAGGGCGATGTTTCACTAAACATTTTGAGACAACCAACAGATAATCCATTAGGTCCTCAGTTGGAGGAAGCTAATGTTGAAATTGAAGAACACTTGTCTCATCCTCATCATTGTTTTGCTCACATTGAGTCGGGAAGTCCATCCCATATTGAGCCAAATGCACAACCTGAAACTGCTAATCTTCTTTGCACTGACACAAGTTTTCATGACTTACCTATTCAGGATGTTTGTCAACCTTCCTTAACACCTACAGACATTCCTTCTAGGGATGGTCAAGGATTGGGTGGAAATCTTGGTGGAATGAACATCAAATAAATCCCACTACCAAGTACATTTGTTGTACATGATGCGTTCGTCACATCAACAGGCCAACCCACACCTGCTGTGGGATTGCAAACAGGATCATTTGTTGATCATGGTTTCCTATCAACGATTGTCACAAATACGGAGTTTAACAACTTCAGTGACTTTTGTAAGGGTGAATTTGCAAAGATTCACTCTAAAATCAATGAATTGACGGCTGTAAATCAAATAAAAAGATTGGACGAAAAGATGATGTCAATGGAGGAAGCAATTGTGGAAAAAATTGATGGCCTTGATAGTTCTTTCCTTCTAACAGAAAACGAATTGGAGGGTGTGAAGAATATCGTGGAAACCAGCCAAATAACTCTCCACAACTTGGCATCAAGCTCTGTGACAAAAGAAGACTTCAAAGTCTTCCAGAGCTGTATCCTCAAAAACTTTGACATTTTGTCTCATAAGATGATTGAGATACAAGCTAAGAACCAAGCTGCCATTCTCAATCAATTAAATACCCTCAGGCGGTCTCAAATGGATGACGCCAATACATAAGCCAGAATCGAAAATCCATTCCAACCTCCAACTGATCTATCCGCTTCACAAGGAAATCCCATTCCTGCCATTCCTAAAGCCTACATGCCTCATACCAAAGATTTTGCCACGACTGCTCAAGTGAATGAAGTGAAGGCAAATTTGGTGGATTTAAGGTACATGACAGTGTTGATACGGAGAGACATTCAACAAATGGGTTGCAAGAAAGAAACCAAGTCATCTAAAAGGAAGCATGATGAAGATGATGACTCTGATGATGAAGTTGTGTATAATAATGAAAATAGGTGTAAGAGAATAAGGCAAGAAGAGGCAACAGCACTGGAATGGCATCTAATGCAAATATAGCAATTGAGGAGAACATTGAAGAGGGAAATGGTGATGAAAACAAAATGGATGTGGGTAATACTCAAGCAAGCTGTAATGAGATAGAGACGATGGAAACAGAGGAAATTGAAACCATTGCCATTCCTAGTTCGGATGGGGAGTTTAAAAACCCAAATGATGAGCTAGAACCCAAGCATGAGCATATTTTTCAAAACTCATGTCTTGCAATCATTCCTTTTACACCTTTTGATTCATTTATTCAATTAATTCACGAAAAAATCTTTATTCCCTCAACTAAACAATCTCTGGAGGAAAAACAAGAAACAGCAGTAGAGTCATCAGAGTCAACTGGTTCTATGGACAAGGAAATGGTTATTAGTAAACCTGATGGTACTTTCAGTTCTTTTAAGTCTTGTAGCCACATGTTCATAATAGATAATGAGGAGGACGTCATGCTGGAACATGAAATTGATGGGAATTGGCCTGGAGAAATGCAGATGATGTACTCTGAAATGATAAACAGGCTAAGAAGAAACGGTTCAGAGATAAATATAAACATTCCAATTATTGAAAGTCTGAAATTTCCACGTAAGATCCTTTGTTGCTAAGGATTACTTAGATTTACAAGTAATAAGAGTAGACAATCGTGTATATCAAATCTCTAGTGCTGATTTTCCAAGGTTGAAGTTAGAAGATCAATTTTTTCTGCTAAAGTTTTTCCAAAAAGCAGACCTTTCCTGGGCTGAAGTGGAAATGAGAAGGTAAATGGGGATTTACATCAAAAACTTGGGTTTATATGATATCCAAGTGGCATTAGATCTAGACCTGACAAGGATTAATGCTTATGAACCTTTGGATGAAAGCTTTGAGAACCTGACGCTTATGTATCAATTTGTATACCTTGATGAACCACGCTATTACTTTAAAAGTTCTTCGGATCCAAGGGTGCTGAAAGTTACAAAACTTCCTTTGTTTACAACTGAAGCGTTGACCCATTTTTTGAATGCCATGGAGAGTTCACATAATGTACAGGAAGATGTGAAAGAAAAGTTTCTACATGAAATAAAGGAAAGGATAAAGCTTAAGGAACTGTGTAAGGATTGTCAAAGGCTGGCAATAATGGAGGAAAATCTGAAGAAAGCATCAGTAAAAGATGTGGTGCTTCCACAGGAGTACTTCATTTCTCAAACTTTGAAACCGGTTCCAACTGCAGTGGTAGAGAAAGAGAAAGAAAAAGAAGAAGTAGATTTGGATGAATGGTTTCTTGAATTCAAACACTCGAATTTTTTCATGTCAAAATCCAGTTTGATAATCAAGAATTATGTGGTACCTTTACAAGGAAGCCACCTGCAGTCAAGAGAAAATATGAACATTTTATGCACAGAATAGGCAAATTGCGTAGAGATGTGTACTCAAAGCTGAGTATTATGAAGATGGTGGACATCAAACAGAAAACATGGCAGGGTATAGTATACCAAGTTTTTAGTGTTGAGAGAACAGATAATAGGGTGTATGAGTTCTCGGAGGATGATTTCATATTTATCAATCACAATGATCTGCTCCAATTGTATTATAAGTTAGCTTCATTCGAAGATAAGGGTGTGAAGTTCAGAAAGGGTTTGATTGCTGTTATTCATGGCATGCTTAGAGCTACCTTAATGGATGGCATGACTAGCTTTCAATTGGCCATAACCCTGAACAGAGATAGGGTATATTTGATCCATCCGGACATCAATCTTGTAGAATTAGCAAACTTTCACACTGGGACTGTAGTGTGTGATCCTCCAGAATACATATGCAAGAATCTCAATGAGAAGTTCTTATTCAGGGTATATGATATACCCAAGTACCACTCTGGTACCTTGAAACAGATTAACATATCATTAGAAAAGATACTGTTGAGGAAACCTAGAATAACTTCACGAGAAGAATGGCCAAGATTAAAAGAACTAATAAATTGGATGAGGAGGCAGATTGACTCTCAGCTTGAGTACAGAAGAACAATAATTGAGAAGTTCATTCCCATTCTTACTAACAAGAAGTTCAAAGTCTGAAGAGAAGTGGAAGATTCAGTATAAACCTGCAAAGAATAAAACAGTGATATATTTAGTTTTGTAAATCAGAAGTTTTATTTTAGAAACTTAGCATAGGATTCATCAATTACGTAAATAGCTCCAATTTTAGTAACAAGAGTTCATTCATTAATTTATTAAGGCAATGTAAACAGTTTGGTCTTCGTTGTTGGTTTTTAATAACAGTGTGGTACCTTCATTACTAATAGGTTGTATTCTGACCTTGTTTTATATTTTTTTTCATATTCCTCTGTGTACATAAATGTATTAGACATGTTAATTTGAGAGATTTAAATCATCTGATAGAATTACGTAACAAATATGGATGATTGTCAAAAGTAATACGCTACTTGAGAATGACCTGCCAGACTTACAGTCTTCAAGGAAGTCTGGAAATGAAATCTGAAGAATGACTTCAGTATTCAAGTATGTATTTTTAAATTCAGACTTCAAGGAAGTCTGGAAATGAAATNAGAATGACTTCAGTATTCAAGTATGTATTTTTAAATTCAGACTTCAAGGAAGTCTGGAAATGAAATCTGAAGAATGACTTCAGTATTCAAGTATGGATCTTTAATTTCAGACCTGGAGGTCTGGTTGGTCCTTACAAATTTCCTAGTTCGTACTGCCGAAGTAGTGCATCCATTTCCAGATTTGGGCAATAAGGTCCGAATGGGAAACATGTTTCAGAGTTAGTGCAAAAAACTCTAAAGAATGGCTCCTCAGACTTTGAAGTTGGCAGTTTCTCTTAAGCGGAACTCTGGAAAATGTATTTCCAGACTTCCTTGAAATCGACAATTCCAGACTTAGAAGTGTGACGGTAAGGTACCAAGACTAATTCCCCAACGGTTTTAATAAGAGTTAGAAGTCCAGCCTTCTAAATCTGGAGTAGAAGATTTCAAAGGTCAGACGACTTCATTCGCGTGAAGCAAGTCTGGAACACAGAATTCTACATTCGGATAACCTTACTCCCCAAGATGACTCCTGTGCATGTAGGGTGCAGAGGCTCTGTGTCTGGAATTAAAACTTTGCATTAAGAACTTATACTTTTTAGCATGTAACAAGTATGGTTCCTTGGAATAGCACGCCGCCTCTGTATATGAGACGTTTTCTTCAATAAGAGCTATGTCTCTTCGAGTATTCCGCATGATAGCTCTGTATGCACCATACCAATTTTCTGTATGCACTCTGCAAAGGTTGTGCATGCACGATCAAAGGCTCTTGATGCACTATGCAAAGGCTCTGCATAGTCCTGACGATGGAAGACGTATTTCAACATTTAAGGACTCCCATCCATCTAGTTCGTATATCCAGAACCTCTGCACCAAAAAAAAGTTCAATAATCGAAGAATTTCACTATCTTAGTAAAGAAGACAGACTCTTACTTGAATGAATACACAAAGGTAATCGAAGGCAAAGGTGAAAGATAACTTATGTATTATATTTATTATATAATACTTTTACAGTACAATGAAAGGAAACTACAGAACTTAAAATTGTAAAAAAAACTAAGAATAGACATAATTTACAAAGAGAAAGGCTTTTACACATGTTGGAGTTTTATGAACCTCCTAAGTAGTTCACGGAACTGCAACACACCATTAATGGATCTGACTATGTTACGAGACCTCTCCTTGGCACCCGAGGTATTGTCTCTGCTTCTGAGTAAATTATCCTTGATGAAGCGCAGAGTAGAACTTGAATACTTTAAGCGCTGATATTCACGGAAGAACACCTTTCTTCCTTGCGTATTCCTGAAGATCACCCCGACCTCTGGTTTAACCAGCATCTTCCATGATGGGTAATGATTAATGCCTGCTAGATATTCATTAAGCGCAGTGACATTAAGATGATCAATCCCCATATCCAGAGCCAATTGGAAGTCAAATTTGCTCTTGAAGTCCAGGAGGTCTATCATCGTCTGCCTAATCGCCGAGTTTGCTAAAGCATACTTCATCCCCTTATCTTTCTTATGGTATGTATAGAAGTACAGAGACAGAAGATCCCACGGATTAAGATTAATGAGATCGCAATCTGTAAAAGACTTTATCCATCCATGGGACCTTTCAACCGTGTATTCGTGAAATATGATCTGGTTGTGCGCAAAGCTTCGTCGTCTGACATCCAAGACTTTAACGATTCCATGCACCGAATGAACTGCAGAGGCAGGTTGAGTGAAACGGTCTAAGAACCTCTGTCTAATATGCTCTTCAGCCGTTGGATGCAGATTTATCTTTATGGTTGGAGTCTCATTCCGTAGGCTATAGAGATATTGATAGAAATCTTCACTGTCTGTAGTATCTTTGATAGGCTTGTCTCGAGAGTAGGCTTTATCAGGTCCTCCATGTCATCCCTGATATCTTGTACTCGATCAATACCCTGTTTGGAGCTCTGATGCTTACGACCGCTGCCTGCCTCTGGCTTTCGACCTCTGACTGGGACCTCTGCCTTAGAGCAGAGGAGACGACTCTGGTCCCTTGAACGGGGACCTTTGCTTTGTGTGTGTTCCGGTGTAGTGGTGGTGCAGTAATAGTTACTTCTTCAAGTGGGATACCTGTTGGTTTAGATGCCACTTCTGGTTCTTGGCATGTTAGAAGCTTTGGATCAGCAATGTTGACTACCACCACTTCTTCTTCATTCCTTCTTGCAGACGGAACAGTCTCCATGACATACTCTGTAGAGAATGATAGGTGGTATGATGCAGATGAAGAGGTGTACATAGAATCTTCACCCTTGCAAACTTTTGGCATTGCTGCAGATGCAGCGGGCATCTTTCCTTTTCTTTTCTCCTCTGTATGTGCCTGCACAGCCTTAGATCTGGGACTTGGTGGCGCTTGTACTTGTTGTCGAGGAGCAGAGGCAGAGGGGGCAGCCATTGGGATAGAACTTTTGGCTGCTGGTGGCTGGTTCTCCCCCACTTTACGACTTTGAGGGCCAGATAGGTCTGGGACCTCATCGTCCTCAAGCCTCCTCTTCTTTGAGGCCTCGGCACATGTAGTTGGTGGTTCCATCTTCCTTTTCGACCTCTGTACGTCCATTGATGGCATGGCCTTGATCTTTGCTTCAAAAAGCTCAACAATCTCTTCTGGTGCGGTTGTGGCTATGAGAATTTCCATATATGTACGGTATTTGAAGGCTTCCAATTAACGGCGAACTTTGGCTGCTGCCTCCTTTGCTTTGCTGTTGAAGTCGGAAGTGAAATGGGCCACCTTTTGTAGTAGACGGTCACCCAGAGCATTCATTGCTGATTGGGTGACATAATCAACCAGTACATTCAGAGGAATGAGCACCTGAGCGTCTTGAGATGAAGTGGAAGCTCCATCTCTCTGAATGTGTGCAAGGACCCTTTGCAGGGTCTCTACATTGTTTGCCGTCAATTCTTGGAGGCGATCGAGGCGAGAGTCATTTATCATACACTCAACCCTCAATACTGCCAAGGATGATCAAATTTCATCCAGAGCAGGTGCAGAAGGAGATGGCTCTGCACGGGCCATGTTGAGTTTTAGCTCTTCCAAGGAGCAAAGCACAGAGGTGGCAAAGGATTGGAACTCATCCTTTGTGACATATGCTTTAAGGGTAACCTCTGGCTCAACACATAGGTCAAATTCAGTCCTTGTTCCTAGGACACCTTCTATCTCGACTTGTTCGACGTTGGTCAAGGAAGGATTTCCAGCCAATCCTCGTGTCTCTCCTAGAGGAGTAGACACTACAGTTGTTCTGTCAAGAGGAGTGCCCTCAGCAGGTTCAGATCCTGTAAAGGGACCCTCTGTGAATGCGCCAAGAGACCGGTCGAGAGTCTCCAAGCCATGTGCACCTACGCCTTGCTCTAAACAAGGTTGGGGAATTTCTAGTGCAGAGGAAACGAATTCATCTCTAGGGGAAAGTAGTGTGGCATGGGAAGACATCCACTTATATTTTCAAAGGCCTCACCCTTTTGAGAGGGTGAGCCCTGGAATGCAGTTTCCCTTTGGCTTGCATGGCCAGAGGCAGATGCGACCTCTGGCTGGGTAGGCTGGTTAGGGTTCGAGGTGTGTGCCTCTTGTTCAATGACTCCTATTGCTCGACCAACAGAGTCAGATGATGTGCTTGCACTGGGGGTTGGGCTTGGAAAATAAATGTGCCTACTTAATACCCTAGGTTGCTCTGGCTCTTTTTGAACCAAAGCAGCTTCTCCCACTCCTCCCTCATCATTATCTTCACTATCGGATGAGGAAGAGCTCTCAGCCTCACTATCCTCTTACTCTTCCTCTGATTCCTCTACATCAGAACTTGAAGACAGTTCTACTTCATGCATAGCTTCTTCTTCCATTCTCCTCCTTTCCTCCTCCTTCCTTGCTCGCTCTCCTCGCTCTTGCCTCTCTCTTTCTTCCCTCTCTCTCATTTTCTTTTCCTCCCTCTCCCTCTCTTATTTAGCCTTCTGCCTCTTCCTTTTCTACTCCCTCTCCCTCTCCATCCTCACTTGCTCTCCAGGCCTTTCTGCCTCTTCACTCTCTTGGGTTGTCCCTATGCGTGTCGGGTTCGAGGCACTGGTTCTAGTGCCTCGCGTACACGTCTGTAACTCCTCCTTACCTCCATTGTCTTCATGTAGCTGATCAGCTTCCTTGGAATGGGCCTCTCAGCTGAATAGCCATCCTTATGCATAGTGGGCATGTACGTGGAAAGTACATTAACTTTGTGCACAGGAAGGCCTTCATTGTCTATCATGGGCTCCTCAAGAGAAGGTCTTAGAAGAAGGCCTAGAAATCATGGGAAGAAGAGAGCTGGCAATTTTCTTCCCTTAGAAACCTCATGGGACTTATTCATGACCGCAGCCTTGAACTTCGTGTAAAGTATCAAAGAGTAGTTGAGGGGCAGGTCGAAGAATATCTCGTACACAATCTGCAGGATATTAGTGGAACACATGTCCAGGCTACCAATTTTGGCCGTGAGCGACAGATTTACCAATGTGAACAGGACGTTCCACATTGGTGGCAGAAACTGACGACGGTACTGTGATGGGTACCGGATTTGTTGGTTGTACCCCAACATCTTCAGGAAAGCCACCAGCTCATCCCCAGTTGAGAGAGGCACATATTCATCCAGGCCAAGATCTGTTTTCATCAAAAGTTGTAAGACTTGGGAGAACAACGACCTGGAAATACACACTAAGACATACTCCTTCCTCGAGGGAACATAGAATTGTCCCACAACCCCACGTTGGGATTCAGTAACGTCAAATGAGAGCCCAAATTCATGAATAAAATTCTTTGGAATGGCATCATCCACGTTCGTGAGGGCAGGATTGAGAAAATGATGTTGAAGGATGTCAACAATTGGGTGAAACCTGGAGTCGAAATTGTCCAGGGTGAGGCAAAGTGTGTGATTGTTTGGTTTTAGAGGAAGGGGAATAATGCTATGGGTGGTCCCCTCAATGGATTTGAAGGTAGTGGTTTGTGTTTGGGAGTTGTTTGATGAGGATGTAGACATTTGCAGGTTTGTTGAGCAAGAAGATAACTGTGGTTTGGGTTTGGCTGAAAGTTAGGGTTTCACATAAATGGTTCAATTAGTGTTTGATTTTGCGTTCTGTGTGCGGATATTGGACTTAAGAATCTTACTTGCAATGGAAATCGATTGAAGCGAAGTAGAAGAGATGATTTCTTGAGGTCGCAATTCATCAATGGCGGTAGATGTTTTTCAGTTTGTGGAAGACAATACTGAGAGAAGTATGGAGAAAGAGTTTCAAAGCGTAAAAAATTTAATTTTGAGAATAAAGGGTAATTTAAAAATAGATTTCCTAATAGGCACTCGAGTGGAAATCGGCACGAAGCGTTGAGAACTGAAACGGTTATGCATAAGCCTGTGGGGGGAAGACATGTGGCCTGACATGCTTTGCATCCCGCCTCCCTTATTTGAAAAATTAGAGATACAGGCGGTGACCCACTGTAACTGACATATTGCATTTTAAAAAATTCTAAATGGAAACAGACTTGGCGACCACAAGTCTGAAGGCATTTCCCAGAGTTAAAGACGAAGTCTTTTCAGAGTTACAAGTCTGGAGAAACCGTATGTAGACAGACGGGCTATGCAACTCTGTACAAAACTCTGAATGCAGCTACCATGTCTGAAAGTCATCCCCAGATTTGGCGTGAAGGTCAATCAAAGTGACAAATCTGAAGGCATTTTCGAAAATGAAAGGGAAAGTCTGGTCAGAGACACAAGTTTGGAGAAACCGTAAGTAGACAGATGCGCTATGTAGCTTTGTGCAAAACACTAAATGAGACTAACATGTCTGAAGTCCATCACCAGACTTAGAGTGAAGGTTATTCAAAGTGACAAGTCTGAAGAGCCTTCAGTTCAAATGGGTTCAGCGACGTAGATGCAGAGCCTCTGTGTAGGTCTGCATGAAGCACAAAATCAGGATCTGCTTAATACATGCATAGACAGAGCTCTTACTAGAGAGTTAAATGTAGCATATACAAAGGACGGCATGTATTTCGATGATCATAACACTTTCTAAAAGAAGACGAACAATCTAGACACAAGTCTGAATGCCTTTTCCAGCGTTAAATTGTAACGTTATTCAAAGGCACAAGTATGTATAAACCTTCCGTACACAGAGCTTCTCTATTGTAGATGAAGGGCCTCTGTGTAGCTTTGTATGAAGCACGGAGTCAGCCTCAGAGTGCCTGCGTAGTACGTGCAGAGCCTCTGTGTAGCTTTGTGTAAAGCACGGAGTCAGGCTCAGAGTGTCTGCGTAGTACGTGCAGAGCCTCTGTTAAGCTCTGTACGCAGCACGGAGTCAGGCTCAGAGTGTCTGCCTAGTACATGCAGAGACTCTGTTAATCTCTGTATGAAGCACGGAATCAGGCTCAGAAGTTCTGCGTGGTATATGCAGAAACAGAGCTCTTACTCAAGACTGTATCATATACAACTAGAGACAATGTTCTTAAATATGAAGATCAACTACAACAAAATTATGTAGGCATGCAAATAAGTTTAATAGTAAATCCAAAACAAATAATAATGAAAACGTATAGCATAATATATTTACCCATTAACAGCGTAGTACGTGCAGAGATAGAAATCTTACTCAAGACTTAAGTGCAGAGCCTCTTTTAAGCTTTGTATAAAGCACGGAGTCAGGCTCAGAGTGCCTGCGTAGTACGTACAGAGCCTCTGTTAAGCTCTGTATGAAGCACGAAGTCAGGCTCAGAGTGCCTGTGTAGTACGTGCAGAGCCTCTGTTAAGCTCTGTATGAAGCACGACATCAGGCTAGACGGACACAAGTCTGAAGGCATTTTCCAGAGTTAAAAACGAAGGCTGGCTGGAGTCACAAGTCTGGACAGACCATTAGTAGACACATGCGCTGCGTAGCTCTATGAAAAACTCTGAATGAGACTAACATGTTTGAAGTCCATCCCCAGAGTTAGTTTGAAGGTCATTTAGAGTGACAATTCTGAAGGCATTTTCTAGAGTTAAAGAGGAAGTCTGTTTAGAGTCACAATTCTGGAGAAACTGTAAGTAGACAGACGCGCTGTGTAGTTCTGTGCACAACTCTGAATGAGGCTAACATGTCTGAAGTCCATCACCATGCAGAGATAGAAATCTTACTCAAGACTTAAGTGCAAAGCCTCTGTTAAGCTCTGTATGAGGCACGGAGTCAGGCTCAGAGTGCCTGCGTAGTACGTGTAGAGCCTCTGTTAATCTCTATATGAAGCATGTTGTCAGGATCAGAATATTTGCGTAGTACGTGCAGAGCCTCTGTTAAGTTATGTATGAAGCACGGAGTCAGGCTCATAGTGCCTGCATAATACGTGCGGAGCCTCTGTTAAGCTCTGTATGAAGCACGGAGTCAAGCTCAGAAGTGCTACGTAGTATATGCAGAAACAGAGTTCTTACTCAAGACTTAAGTGTATCATATACAACCAGAGACAATGTTTTTAAATATGAAGATCAACTACAACAAAATTATGTAGTCATGCAAATAACTTTAATAGTAAATCCAAAACAAATAATAATCAAAACATATAGCATAATGTAGTCACCAATTAACAGATCAATGTTCAAACCAAAATCCAACCACAACAACAATACCAAATACGAGTCAGAATGTAATTGTTCATCAAAAGCAAGTATGTAACTTCTGAAGTTTAGGAATTTTTAATGTGTTTCTAGCCAATCCTTTTTCTTCCTATTTATTCCTTTTCCAAGCCTTCTCTCATACAACTTCTCTTGTGATCTCGGATTGTCTGCGGTGCTCTTATACACATCGGAAGCTGTTGCATCTTCACTAGTACATGATACAACATCCTTCAAATAAGACAATCAACAGTTCTGCCATTTGAAGAATTAGTTGCTTCCATTTAAATTTACAAACTGCAAAGAAGGTGGCATTTAGAATACCTTAAACTTCTCTTGAGAACTGAAATCTGACGAATGAAGATATACCTATTCCGATTCAGCAGGCTGCATAATAAATCGTAAAATAATGTTAGGCTAACAAAAAATTTAGTCTAAAATTGGCTAATATTTTGTGCAAATGATAATCAGCACTTGTTGAGCAGCAAATCTCATCTCCAATTCATTGAAGATGCTATGATGGTCTGTTGGCTTTGAAATATCATAAATGAAACAATTGGGTAGCAGAACTGCAGAATCTCGCAATGTTGACCACCAATTAGTCTGTAGTGGCAGTTTCATAGGGAACACGTAAACTAATTGTCATTTGAGAACTCATAAGGGCTTAATCATTTGAGAACTCCCATTTTTTAAAACGTCCATGAGATCCATTCTAAACCACTCATTTGATATAATTGATTTTATTTATTTATTAAATATGTAAGGGTAACTTAGGGGCTATGTTCGTTTTCTGTTAAGACCTGTATAGATATAGTTGTCTGTATTGATATAGTTGTCTGTAAGTTAACAGATAAGTTGTTGTTCGGTTGTTGTGCTAAATAAACAGTCTGAATGTCAGAAATGACCATTTTACCCCAGTCTTTATTTTTATCTGAATAAAACAATTACATATTCTGGTCAATGTGGTATATTAAATCCAAGTTTTGATTTTGGTCATCAAATCATTTGGTATTAATTTTTCCTTTATCTAAGCACAAATAAACAAGTTCTTCCACTTGCAGTCAAAAGTTGAAGAAGGAAAAGCTTGTTTGACTTCATCATCTACTTGACAGTAGCCATAACTACAAGAACCATAAATCAACACATGGGTTTTTGTTCTAATTTTATCTCACTTTCCCTACTCCCTGCTCTGATTTTCTTTTATATCTTCATTTCTTGTGATAAGGTTCATATTTGGTCAAGAACTTCTAGTTCAAGATTCGGATGGTGTTGGCTGGAAATCACAAAAAAAATGAGTGAATCCCAGGAGTTCATGGACATGAATGATGTTCTTCCACAAACTCCTTTCTAAGTATAGATCGAGAAGAGAGGAAATACAGTCAAAGAAGATGGAGCAGAAAATCGATGAAGAATGAGAGGAAATACAGATCGAAGAAGATGGAGCAGAAAATCGATCAAGAACGACATAACTTGATGTGGAGAACGATGGAGTAGAAAAATCGACGAGAAAAACTAATCGATGGAGCAGCAACAGTCGGCCAATGGATTAGATATGGTAGGGTTTCTTTCAAATTAATGGTGAATGTGAGTAGTTAGAGAGAGGGGTAGATGAGAAAAATAAATACAATTTAATGGCTGAGTAGATAGGAGTGTTGTTTTGTAGCTTATCAATTCAGCTCTTGTTTGAGTGATTAAGCTCTTACCGAACACAGAGGTATGGCTATGTGAATCAACCATATATTCTATACAGCTCATTAAGCTGTTACCGAACAGGCCCTTAGTAATTTGATTTATTGACAACTAATCAAAATATTTAATTAATTTTATTACCTAATTTGTAGGATTTTTTAAAAACCTAAATCTTACCCCTTAATTACCATAGCCTTATGTTTCTCTTCAGTTTTCTCCATCCTACATTTTTCTTTGAAAGATGGCAACACCTTCATTTTTTTCATGTTCTAAGCGACTCCTTTTTTTAGTTGATCCAGACCACCACCAGTCTTCGCCGTCGGAATCAACAAATCTTTGAGAAGTGCTAGTCCTTCGTCCTCCATCCTTTGCTTGTCTTCGCAAGCCAGGAACATTACTTCTACAACGAGTTTCAGATCCTGAAACAGTGTCGGAACCAAGATTTTTACCGAGCGGTGCACCTTTAGATGCTTGTAAAGCCGCTCACTCGATGTGTTTATAGCCGAATTCCGTCTTTGGTTTTTTTTTTAAAGTTTTTTGGTTGATTTCGAGTGATTTTTTATGTTTTTGGTTGATTTCGAGGGATTTTGGTTTTTTCAGGAGAATTTTTCGATTTTTCTGATTGATTCCAACACATATGCACATTTAACCCTTCAAAAACTCTAATATCTCTGAGCACACCCCAAACTTTAGCGGGGCACCTTACGTAACCAAAAAAAAATCCTTGTTACAAATTAAGGTCGAGAGCTAGCACGGGACCCCGCTCCCGTCAAGGTAGGTCTGCCCCTGTCCTAAAAGCGTACAATTGTTTGTTACCTACTCACGACTTCCTAAAGATATGGCAAGATTCTACCACAACAGATCCATCAACAACAGGCATCGGCAACCCCATCACCGGCAACCACACCATAGATTCGACCAAGTGGAAGAGAGGGATACATGGCGCTTGATTTTGGCAGATTATATCCAGAAGAGAGAGGTTGGAGATGATAGTTGTCGGATGAGTTTTGGGTATTGGCGGTGGTGGAGGAGGTGGGAAGATGATGAAGCAACCATGGTGGAGGAGAGACGGAGGAAAGGGGGACGGAGATGGTGGTTTTCGGGAGAGTTTTCGGCGTTGGCAATGGTGGCGGGAGGTGGGGAAGATGATGAAGCAACCATGATGGAGGAGAATTATAGTTACAGATCCGGTGCAAAAGTCATCCCACCACAGAACCACTATTATAGCTATGTCTGGTGCATATTGTGCATATTGTCATCCCACCATAGAACCACCATTTGCAAATTGTGCACAATGTTTGGTGTGCACTATGTGTTCAATAAAATTGGGTGGTAGTCGAACGTGTTGGGGACGAATGTGTTTTGTGCACACTGTATTCACAAAAATTGTGGTAGAGGTTTATAATTACCCATAATGCCCTTTATTTGATTTTTTAATTCAAATTACCAAAATTAATAACTTCCTAATTTAATATCATTTAGTGGGTTAAAATGAATACCACAACTCCCACAAATTGTCAAATTCTTAAAAAAAGTCCCTACAACTTCATATAGAGGATTCTTTTTAATCTACATCTATCCTAATGAGCCGTATGTGTATACAAATTTGAAATTTCGACTTCTTATTTTCCAATATAAAAGAACTTCAAAAAAAAATATGTTGGAAATGCTATTAACTATCAGTCTAAGAAATCTCCATTTTCCAGTCTGTTGAATTGAACCTGTAAACTTCAATATCATTCCTGAAAAGCATGCTGAATTGTGAGCAGAAATTTCAGTCCGATGTGCATCACAACCAAGTAGCACGATGAGCCCAAAGCCCGATCAAACCGAAATTTTGGGGGCAGGCCCGGAACGAAAAAGTCGGGTTAACCCCAAAAAACCCGGTCTGGCTCTTGTTCCACCCAAAAGCCTGGCCCGGAGGCCCGAAAAAGCCCAGGTCTTATGAATGGCACCAGAACACCAACAATCTGTTAGCTGCTGAAATCCATTGAGCAATGTTAATACAATAGTACAGAGGAAGAGAAAGAAAAAGACCAACAAGCTTCAAAAATAAAATGCAGCACCATCCTAAAATGAAGTTTATCGATGGCAGACTGCTTTCAAGAAGTAAATATCTTTTATAGCCCTCATTCAGGTGTGCAATAAATAGCTGTTTGAATTCAGAATTAAAGGGATGAAACCAAGAAACCATTCCATTTCTTTCAGCATAACAATTAATCTTTCAGGTGCAACAGTCACAAGATGCAACTATATGAACTCCCACATAAATCTAGATCTAAGGTATTGAGTTTCAATTGTTCTCCAAAAACTGGCGAACGTCTAACTACTATTAGCCTGAGTTATATTTGAAAAAGAATCTCTCGTTCTAACCTGTCCCGTATATGATGAAGAAAAACAAATTGATTTGATCTCACCAGTAATCACCACAAGAGCAAATTCCATTGTAAAAACGATGGAAGCGATTAGCATCTCTGAGCACAATTTCTCTTTGGCACACTTTGGATATATGCTTTATTGCATTATGGCAATCCCCACAAACACGAAGGTTTTTTATAACTCGGATTGTTGTAGATGAAGGTGTGCTTATTAGTCCAAAAGCTATTGCTAGCTTCTCGCTATGGTAATATAGTGACCGCTCTTTTTCTTCTTCCTCAACATCAAGCAACACATAATCTGTATCAGGGATGTATCCATCTTCTTTGATCAATTTTATCAAATCCTCCACCTTATCATATATTATCTCACCTTCTGGATGTGATCTATCATCCACAACAAATACATGAGCTTTATTTTTTACATCTATCCAACTAAACCCTGGATCTTTTTTAACATTCTTGTGCATCATTGTTTTCCTAGCATCAGCTACTTTAGTCCATTGGTTGGAAGCAGCATAAATATTGGATAGAAGTACATATGCTGATGAGTCGAATGGCTCTAATTCCAGAAGCTTTGTTGCAACACGTTTTCCTGTTTCCATGTCCCCTTGAAGCCTACAAGCACCAAGCAGGGCTCTATACATTGAACCAGAAGCTTCAAAGGGCATAGATGTAATTAGTTTCTCAGCCTCTTGGAGACGGCCAGCTCGGCCAAGAGCATCAACAAGACAAGAGTAGTGCTCGATCTCAGGTTCTATGCCGTAATCTTTGGTCATCATCTGGAAATACGAATAGGCTTCTGAAATCAAACCAGAGTGACTGCAGGCCGAAAGCACTCCTATAAAGGTGACTCCATCAGGCAGCATATTACCAACAGATTTCAAATCATTAAAAAGATTAAGAGTTTCTTTGCCATGTCCATACTGAGCTAAGCCCATCAACATGGCGTTCCACAGAACAATATTTTGCACATGAGTTCTTTTAAATAACCGATATGATTCTTCTATGTTGCCACACTTGGCATAAAAGTCTATAAGCGAAGTGCTGACATAAGTATCAATACCACAATTGGACTTGATAGCATTAGCATGTATTTGTCGTCCTTGTTCTAATGCGGTCAAGCAAGAACTGGCTTTGATTAGGGTAGCAAAGGTATACTCATCAGGAGGTACACCAGATTGCCTCATTTTATGGTAAATTAGAAGAGCACACTCCGCATCTCCATTGTCTACACACCCAGAGATCATGGAAGTCCAGGCAACATTATCTGGAGATGGGATTGCTTGGAAAACTCTGTGAGCATCCACCATGTCCCCACATTTAATATACATATCGAGGAGGCTGCTACTGAGATACAAGTCTGGATCAAACCCAAGTTTCAGAACATAGCCATGAATTTGCCTCCCAAGTTTTAAACTCGCTAGGAATCCACAGGCTTTAGCCATGGTTCCTAATGTTATCTCATCTGGTTTCTCTCCATTTGTGTGCATCAGTGTAAAGAGCTCCCATGCTTTATGACTATTGCCACTGCTTATAAATCCAAACACCATGGCGTTCCATGATGCTAAATAAAATTCTTTTTTATCTAGCAAAAGAAATTCTGCCTCATCCGTTCCTCCATTCCTAGAGTAAGAATCAACAAGTGCTGTGGAAACAAAGGTGTCGCTATCAAGTCCACTCTTCATTGCATGAGCATGAATTTGCTGAGTTAGATGTAACCCTGCAGAAAGTGAAGAGCATGCTCGTAATACACTTGCCAATGTAAAATGATCAGGTCTCAGGTCATCACGTAACAGCTTTATATACAGGTCCACTGATTCTTCCACTAAACCACTTTGTACATGACTGGTTATCATTGAGTTCCATGAAACCACATCCATTTCCTCCATGTCAAAGAATATTCCCCTCGCTGATGTTAACCGACCCATCTTTGAGTACATGTTAATAAGACTATTGGAAATGCTAACATTGATATCAAAAGCTGATTTCAATGCCATACCATGAATCTGTTCCCCCAACTTTAAATCACCAAGTGCCACCACAATAGCAAGAGAAACAATGAGTGTCACATTGTCATGCTTTATGTTTGACCTGTTCATGTCCAAGAAACACTTGATAGCAGTCCAATGGTCACCTAATTGGAGATGGTGGGATATGGTTTTATTCCAAGAAACAACCTTAGAAAAATCATCATCAGTCAATGATAACTTCATAGCATATGCATGTACTTGCTCCTTATACTTCCTATCTCTATCATCATCCTCCGCAAACCCACCAAGTACACACTGCAAACTGCCAACATCTGGACGTACAACCTCACTCCGATGAAAATCTGACAAAAAATGGCACACTTCCTCTTGAACTCCCATTTTTACATAGGCTTTCAGCATGACATTCCACAGGACAGCATCCCGATCATATTCTGCCATGTTATCAAACATCAACCTTGCCTCCCTTATCTTCTCAAACTTGATATAGATGTTAACAAGAGCTCCAGAAATAAACACCTCCGATTCCAACCCTATTTTTGCAGAGTACCCATGAACACATTCTGAAGCCCAAACGTAACTCGACATCAAACATAACTTCAAAACCGGGGCAAAAGTCAGCTTCGTCAATGAAACGTCAGATGATCTGAGAAGAAGCTTAAAAAGACGAAAACCCTCTTCTACGTTACCTGAAAGGGAATCGCAGCAAGAAGCGTAGGCTGCTAAAATCGAATTCCAGGTAACAAGGTCTCTATGAGGCATTACATCGAACAGCTGGCGAGCAGAAGGGAGACAGCCGCATTTCGAGTACATATTGATAAGATTGTTGGTCAAAAAACGGTCGGATGTGATGTGTCCGTGGGTTATGAGGAGAGCGTGAATGGATTTCCCGAAAAGCAAGTCGTTTCGGGCAATGGCAGTGCGGATGAAGGTAAACCATGGTGATTGTGAAGAGGAAGAGGAGGCGATGGTGGTATAACAATTTTGGGTATTTTGAAGAGTAACGTCAGGGAAATATGACCGGAGAAGGGTGGCGCAAAAAGGTCGGTCCGGCGAATAACGTCGGAATTTGCAGTGCCGTTGCATTTGCGGCTTCGTGATTACCCTGCATTCTGTGTGTTATCCCTCCAAATTAAACCCACAACAAGTAGCATGATAATAAAGATTTATATTGTAAATAAGAGATTTAATTATATTATCTAAACTCAAATCTAGTGTTTAAATAAAAAGAAATTAAAAGAAACTTTATTTGGGAGGGAAATAAAACAAATTTTTTATGTTTTTAAATATTCGCTTATTTTACAATGATTTATAATTGATAGATAGGTTTCTAAGTTTACAAATCGGTTATTATTTCTTTCCTTCCCTTTATTCCCACATAGAAAGTTTTTAGAAGAAAATCATCATTCATTTTTCTTTTCCTCTAAGAGGAAAAAAAATACGAGAAGATGAGGTTTTTTCTTTCCTTCCTAATTTCCCTCTCTTTCCTTTGTAAGAAGGTCTCGAGAACAAAAATGCTAGTTAAGGGTATTCAAAAACCCGACCAACCCAACTTAATGCAAAATAACTCAATTGAAGCAACTTGATATCTAATTGAGTTGTAAAATCTTCAAACAATATGTATTAGGTTGGAATTAGTTACGGTCATTTGTTATCATTTTATTTTTTGGATTTAATATGATTGGTATGTCTCTACTGATATGTACATTAGACAATTATATCATCACGTACCTTATTCATATACACATATTTTCAATCTATTCTCCATCTCTATATAACAATTACATCATCATATACCCCATTCATATACATATATATAAGTTGAGAAAAGTAGTTCAATTTGATGATGAAAAAGGAATTACGAGTAGAGAAAACAATATGTTCAAAGTAATAAATATAAAAGAATGTTTTGATATACCAAAGTATCAACCCAACTAACCGTACATATTAAGTTGGATTGAGATTTTTTAAAAACGTAAACATTAGGTTGGGTTGTTCATACGCCTTCAACTTGATTAACCCAACCCATGAGCACCCTTAACGTTAGCCTCTAAAATATTTGTTATAACGAAATGGGAAGGTAAGACGGAAGAGATTTATAACCAAACGGGAGGCTAAGATGGAAGAGATGTAGCGAGCGGAATCGTATTGATAGAAAAAGATCTAGCGAAGATGTCTGCCAATCGGTTTTTGTATACCATGAGCTCAAGGTTGTGCCATATAAACTTTTTTTGTAAAGGAAACCATGCAAAAGCACATACTTGAGGAAACAGACTAGATAAAAGAAAGCAGGAATAGTGACGACCCCATTAGGTCTCTAGTTTGAAAGACCCATTTGCAACCAACTACATTTCTTAATAATCCATTTGTAGTGGGTTGGGTTGGGAATTGGGATGGAAACAGAAATCTGTTTGATATGGGGAAGGATTTATGGTGAAGAGCTTAGCCAATCCAGACCTCACCTGCAATTTACATGTATAGCCAAACAGACACAAAGTAAAATTGCATGAAATGAAATGAAACCAACTCTTTTATATCTGACTCGCAACTACACCTGCAATCCATTGGGAAAAAAAAAGGTAATAATTCTGTTGTTGGATCATTGATTACACCTTTATAATACACAGATACACTTTTTCCTTTTTCTAATCTCTCTGCCCTTACTTCCATGTACACATACAAGAATATATCGTTTTCTTCTCTCTTTTTTTTTCTTCATGAAATTTGATTTGTTATCATGTCAAAAAACTCCTATTCGCTTTTTTTTAAATCAATATAGCACAACTCGGAGGAGTCCTGGTTGGGGTTCAGAGTAATCGAGACCCTCTTCCTCCAGCAGATATCTCTGGACGGCAACAGGAAGTCTAGCAGGAGTACGTGTCCCTTTAGTATGGTGGCCCGTTCCAACACATATGTACACCTGCATCCGCTGTTCTATCGATCGCCCAATGTTCCTCAGCACACCTAGATCTCGCTTCAGGACGTGAATGGCTTCGCTCACATGTAGCCCGTGAAGATCTATTATCCTTTCATCACCTCCTCTTCCATTGCCCTGCTGCTGCATATCCGGATTCCTAACAAAATAAAACACCATTTACAAGGTAATCATGAAATATGTCATTTGTTAGCATCTAAATGTGATGACATATGGAAGCGCCTATATCTTAAGAGTAGAGATGAAACTAACCTCTGATAGTAAATTGATTCTTGAGCCTTTCCATGGGCAGCCTTCATTTGCATGTTGTGCAATTGCCCTTTTACACTCAGTTCTTTCGCTAAAGCCTTGTGCCCAACAAGGTAAGCCTGTCGTGCCTATTTCCATCCCACAAATGCAATTCATCAAACAAGAAAATAGCCCATTACAACACAAACTTTGTATTTACATATGCAATGTCTTACAACTTCCAATACAACCAAGATTAGCTTCGAGTCTAGAGCAGTGTGTACTAAACGTCGAGTCTACTTTCTGCATTAAATTGAATGAATCTTGCAACTGAAAACCAGACTTATGATTATATATGATCTAAATTTCTCACAATTAGGGAAGTTGATAGAAGGGAGAAATGGGTTTTTTGTCCCCTGTTCTTTCTCAATGGCACAGAGTACCGACTATTTTTAATTATTTTTATGTTTACTAGGATTATTGAAAATTTATGTATTGCTAGATATTAGAGTTACCTTTCTGATAGCACATGGCAAGAAGATATAGCTTATGTGAATGAATGCTTCGTTGGGGAATCAGAGAAATGAGATATGCATTCAAGGAATAATGATCGTTAAGAAGCAAAGTTTTCTCAGGACTCTGTCGAATAGTTTGTGTTATCTAATTAAGGAAGAACACTGATTAGAGTCGAGTTTGTTACATACTTGGTGAATATTCCACGTTATTTTCTGATATATTATTTCAGAGGGGATAATCCCATATTTATAATGTTTACAACTCAACCTCAAAGGTTTACAAGATAAGATTAAAGGCTAGAAAAGAAAAAAGATACTGACTACCTAACAATCCTCCACATTCCTCAAGTTGGAGCATAGATATCAATCATGCCCAACTTGTTACAAGTATAGTCAATTTGAGGCTTCCATAGATGCATAGTCAGGATGCCAATATTTACCAAGGAATCACAGACACAGAAGCCAAGGTATTTCTTCTTTCTTTTTTTAATAACAATAAATAACTACAAAATGCAGCTGAACAAAAAATCAGAGACCAAGAAAGAGCAAGAGGTGTTACAACAGAAATCAGGTTGCAAAAGCAGCTGCTATAGTTCCTTAATGGTGGCTAGGTTCTTTTGCAACTTGGCAGATTCAAATAAAGCAGCAAATGAGCAATCAGTTATGAACAATGCAGAAAGAAGGCAGCACAAGAGAGTGGGCAAAACTGGACAGGGGGTAGCAGGGGTCCCTCGCAAAGAGTCAGGTCTCCAACCAGATGGGTGCATGATGAAGGTCATCATTTCAGGAAGAAAAGCTAGAGTTGGACAATTTGTGGCAGCCATGCAAGTGCTTGCTCGAACAAGGTCTTGAGCTAACGGATGTTGACCATCAAGAGCAGGTTCATAGTCACACACAAGCCAGGTTCATGATCTGCAAACTGGAGGCTCAGGCTAGGTTTTTGGTGGCCAGGGTTCCAGCAGAAGTGGTTGCAGTGGCTAGGGTTTTCATTAATATCACTTAGCTCTAATACCAGGTGAAAGTTCCAGGTTATTTTCTGATGTTATTTCAGAGAAGAATCCAATATCTATAATGTTCACAACACAATATCATATATATGAGATAAGGATAAAGACTAGGAAAATAAAAAGGATAGCATAACAACAACTATCTACATATCCTCTAAAATACCTCCAAGTGAAAAATGGTGTATAGTCACTACACCAAATTTCCAGTAGCAGCACCCAACGTGTATGTTCTAGATCACAATTTTACACATGGTACAACCACTTCATGCAGTATTGGACAGACTGCTGCTCAAAATTTGTGTGGTAACAGTCGATATGTAGTCCAGCATACTTCAATACTTTCTCTTTCTTACATTTGTCTCAATCTTACTCGACTTCATGTGGATTTCCTAGAAAATGTCAATTTGAGATGGCCTAGCTATGGTGTTTTACTCTATTTTCATTCTAATAAAACCTCAAAAACTACCTCATATAATCCGTGGTCACTGACTCACTTTTTACCTTTATAATGTCTTCAACATGTTTTTTCAAGATTTAGCAGATATCAGATTTTCTTATGAAATAACCTGATTCTTAACTTGTATTTTTGTGTTCTTTCATCTACGATTCACAGAAAGATAGGTTTCAAAATTGTTTTCCTGATGAAAATAGATGCTTTTGTTCCTACTTATTACGTTGTCAATGGCCCTTTTTAGACAATTCAAACATGGTCACTTACAGTGAATCTAAGGAGTATAGGATTTCACTTGCCTTCATCATTCAATGGAAGCGAACATCAAAAAGACGTCAATATTGCATTTGAAATCCAAATTGTTCTAAAACCCCAGAAACAGAAAGGTGAAAGCAGAAGCGAATTCACAATATCTCACGAAGTTAGATTGCATGCTGATGCATGATGCATGATCCTCTCCTACAACTTATAATTATGATTTCCTCATTCAGCTAGAGCAAGATGGTAATTCATCAAACATAAATGGCTATACCTGTTCAAAGTATGCGTTGCGTAGGCGTGCATGATCACGAGCTTCACCCCGCATTTCGGAATACATATTTGCTGTGATCTCAACAAAGTTAAAGTGCATAGACACAAGCCATTTTATCGAAAATGTAATTTAAGTAGATATGTTTCAACAAAGACATTACCAACTGCTTCCCCAGTTTCAAGCCACACAGGAGCAGAACGGCTTGAACTCCGGTTGGCAAACCGATCCCCATAACTGCCTCTCCCATGCCCACCGCTATAACTGCTAGCCAACGCAAGAGAACTTCTACTTGATCCAATAGTGGAATTTGGAGAAAGGTTTCTATCATACTTCCATATGCTTGAGTCCTGTGACGCCATTTTTCTAACTGCAGAAGCAAAATCTGTAGCACCTAGAGATGGAGCAGTAGGAGAAGATTTGAACATGAGTAATTCCTTCTCCAAAGAACGATAAGAGTTAACATTCTGCTGCTGATCATGTCCAGAAAATGTTGGCACCCTGGTCTGATTATCCGTGGGAGACAGTGCAGGAAAATCGAGAGCACTGAGATTTGGAGCAGACAAGGCCTTGGAGTTCAGATTCTGGTTCAGGCTACCATCTACCTGAAGCTGCAATTAAAATATTAAATATACAGTGTAAGCCACTCTTGAACAAGAGGATGGATTATCTCACAATTGCAAACCCTGTACAAGAGAGTGGCTTTGAAACACGTTATCCTGTGTGCAAATAATCAGAATACGAAAAGAAAATGATAACATGCAAATTTTCCTTGTGCCTAAAAATAGTGCTAAAATTAGTCATAATCAAGTAGACTAGATCTCATCATATGAAATTCTATGCTCCAAATCTGGCCCCTTGCTATAAATTTAAGAGGCTGAAGTTTCCATTCTGCATGTGACTTGATAGTGATCTGTTGCCAATGCATCAACGGCATTGCTTGCTACCCACACACGACTCCAACATTCACCAATTAGGTGGTAGACAATACATGAAACAACTTGCACAAGATTCTGTAATGTTAGAATGTTCCATGACTCTATGAAAAGTATGCCTGTGTGTTAATCTACTGCATGCATTGTCTGTCACCCAAAAAAAACAAATTCAGAGAAGGGTTGGCAAATTGTTTCACACGAGAAAAGGATAGGGAAATCTATACAAACAACCAAAAATATCCACCAAACCCCCCATCATTACTCTGTATAAAGTAAACATGCAAGTTAATGCAAACTCCCTTTTCATAATGACACTCTCTCTTCGAGAAAGGAAAAGGTAAGACTTTGGTGGTTGCATTAATGGTTGTTATAGATTCACTCCAAAGACACAAAGTGAGCAGTCAACCATCCATGAGGAGAGACATAAGCCTAAGACAACAGGTGTAAATGCTCATAGCTATGTGAAGAATTTCTGGAGCTGTCAATAATTGCATCAAAGATCTCGAGGATCCTATCAATTAAGGGTGGTATCCCTGATTTCCAGCATTCTGTTTTTAGAGATTTTCTCTATCCTTTCTTTAGTTGAAAGGATTCTCCTTCTTTTGTATAAATAGTCTTGCTTTGTGTTTTACAATTAACTGGAAAATATATGAAAAGCCTTTTAGGCTCAACTCTGTTTGGTTTCTAGATGGTATCAGAGCATGGTTTCTAATCATCGCCTTTTATGGAAAACCTTCCTTTAACTTCGGTAGATACCAACCAGACCAAACGGCTCTCATAAACGAGTCCACCAGCTCCACCACCGACCAAAACAAATCCAACAACCCTCGTCCACAGGTTCAACAAATGGTTGCTCTAGACATCTTTCCGATCACCGGTCACAAGCTAAACGGCCAAAATTTCAGCTTGTGGTCACATTCCATCCAGATCTTCATTGGCGGCAAGGGAAAAGAAGACTATCTCTTGGGGAAAAGCGTGTCACCCGAAGAAGGAGACCCCACTTACAAACAATGGAAAACCGAGAACAATCTCGTAATGTCGTGGCTTCTCAGCTCCATGACGGCTGAAATCGGAGAGCAATTCATCTACTACAAAACCGCCGGTAAAATCTGGGAAGCAGCAAGGGACACCTTTTCTAATAAAGATAATACCTCTGTTATCTTTGAAATCAAGGGGTTACTCCATGATCTCCGGCAAGGAGACTCCACAGTTACGAGTTATTACACAACCCTAACTCGTTTCTGGCAACAACCTGATACTCTCGATGAAAATATGTGGAGCTGTCCCACTGATGCAAAGTGATATTGATAGGTTCTACAAGTTCCTTCTCGGTCTAAATCGAGAACTAGATGAAGTTTGGAGGAAGAATTCACCAACACTAAGCCATTGCCCAACATTCGTGAAGTGTTCTAGAGTTCGACATGAGGAAAGCAGAAGAAAGGTAATGCTTGGAAGCAGTACTACCTACCCGGTTGGAGAAGGGGCTGCCCTAGTTGCTCGATACCCATCACCTAGCGGGAAATTTCAACAAGGTAATTCCTAGAAAAGGTCAGGACGGCCATGGTGCGACCACTGCAAACTGACAGGTCACACAAAAGTATGTTGGAAAATTCATGAGAAACCAATGGATCGAAAATCAAACCTCTCAGAAAACAATGTCCGTGCAAATATGGCAACTTCTCAAAGTCATGAACCGTTCAGCAACGAACAGGTAGCAGCCCTCCAGAAAATTTTCCATGACACACTACGGGGAACTCAATCCTTTGATCAGACAAAGACTGCAATCGTGGCACAAAGGAATGCGTTGAGCACTCATATGGAGCAAAACAAACCATAGATTGTGGAGTCTGGTGCATCAGATCATATGACTGACCATATGAGTGGTAACCGAAACATCTTCTCCACCTTTCAGCCAGAATCAAGTGGTGCCACCATACGAGTAGCAGATGGGTCCAATTCACAAGTCATGGGTATTGGTACAGTTGTTATATCAAAGAAAATCGTGTTAAAATCTGTGTTATATGTTCCAAATCTGGAGTACAACCTTCTATCTGTTAGAAAACTCACCCAAGACTTGAATTGTCGTGCTAATTTTCTCCCTAGTATATGTGAATTTCAGTTTTGAACTCGAAGAAGAAGATTGGCAGTGGGCAGGTCTGTATCTCCGTAATACCAATGTGTTTGCCAACCCCTCCAAACTCAAGCCAACCTTGTTTACGATTTCTAGCGTAAAAAGTGATGTTATGTTATGGCACCGTAGACTAGGTCATCGCAATTTTTTGTACTTAAAGAAATTAGTGCCTGAATTAATAAAGGATTCTAGTTCTCTTAAATGCGAAACATGTCAAATCTCGAAACATGTTCGACATTCCTACCCGCTAGTTCCTTATAAAGCCTCTCATCCAGTTCACCTTATTCACAGTGATGTCTGGGGACCTTCTCGAATAAAAAATATAGTTGGGTCACGGTGATTCGTCACATTTATCGATGACCACACCCATGTAACTTGGTTATTTTTAATGAAGGAAAAATCCGAAGTTGGGACTATCTTCCAAAAGTTCCACAAAATGATTTATTTTCCTCAAAAATGCAAATTCTAAAAACCGATAATGCTAAAGAATATTTCTAGTCCGAACTTGGAACATACATTTCCCAAGAAGGGATTGTCCACATCAGTTCCTGTGTGAACACACCCCAACAAAATGGCGTGGCTGAAAGAAAAAACCGGCACCTCTTAGAGGTTACCCGCTCTCTCCTATTAGCCAACCATGTTCCTAAGCAATACTGAGAAGAGGCTGTTATGACGTCGGCATATTTGATCAATTGCATGCCCTCTTGAATCCTCACTTTGCAAACACCACACCAAACACTCTTATCCACCTATCTTTGTCTCAAACTCATGTCCCATATTCCTCTAAAAGTGTTTGGGTGTACAGCCTTTGTCCACAATACACAACCAAACCGAAGCAAGCTTGATCTGCAAGCGTTTAAATGTATATTTCTTGGGTATTCTCCTAACCAAAAAGGGTACAAGTGCTACTCTACATTCACAAACAAAGTATACAACACCATGGATGTTACCTTATTCGAAGAACAACTATTCTATGCCAAAACCGATGTTCCAGTGGAGAGTGTGGAAGAATACCGGTTCATGGCATACTCAGACACCACAAATAAGCCCTCACCTATCACAAATCAACCCTTCACAAATAAGTCCTCACCTGTCACAATTCAGCTCTCACCTGTCCTGTCAGTCCTCACCAGTCTCAAACCTGTCCTCGACAGAAAAAGGTCAGCCTATTGATACTGAAAACACAATTCCAAAAGATTACATTGTGTATACAAGAAGGTCACAGAAACTTACTGTTGAGCCGATGCACTGTCAAATTACTTCTCCAGAGTCACAACCAGCAAATGATCATACAGGTAGTAATCCTTCCTTCTCGTATAATACTGAAAATTCTGATGACCTGGAAATTCCAATAGCTCTCAGGAACGGGAAACGGAGTTGTACAATGCACCCGATAGGCAACTTTGTGTCATATGAGAAATTATCACCCAAGTATAGATCTTTCACTACCAACTTGGATGGGATAAAAATTCCCAGGAACATACAAGAAGCTGTTTATCAGAAGGAATGGAATGAAGCAGTAAACAAGGAGATCAAAGCCCTGAAAACCAATGGCACATGGGAATATACGGAACTACCAAAAGGAAAGAAGACAGTTAGGTGTAAATGGATTTTCTCCTTAAAATACAATGCCGATGGAAGCATTAGCAGATATAAGGCCAGGTTGGTGGCCAAGGGTTTCACTCAATCATACGGAATTGACTACTCCAAGACCTTTGCATCAGTCGCCAAACTTAACTCCATACATGTGCTATTGTCTATAGATGCTAACCTGGACTGGCCTCTACACCAGTTGGAGATCGAGAATGCTTTCTTAAATGGAAAACGAAAGGAAGAAGTCTATATGGATGTGCCCCCAGGACGGAATCTGGCGAAAATCAAGGGAAAGTGTGCAAATTGTCAAAATCATTATATGGTCTAAAGCAATCCCCACGTGCTTGGTTTGACAGGCTCACTCAGGTGCTAAAGAGACATGGCTTCATTCAAAGGCAAGCTGACCACACAATGTTTACCAAACACTCCTCAGACGGTTGAATTGTTGTGATGATCGTGTATGTGGACGGCATCATCATTACCAGAGATTTTGTTCAAGAGATCGCCCGTCTCAAAACAGTTCTTGGAAGAGAGTTTGAAGTCAAAGATCTAGGACAGTTAAAATACTTCCTAGGAATGGAGATCGCCATATCAAAGAAAGGAATTGTTGTATCACAGAGAAAATATACTCTTAATTCTCTCTCCGAAACCGGACTTTTAGGATGCAAGCCAACAAGTATTCCGCCAGCACCCGCCAGCAGGTCACCTCAACCAAAAGAAGATGCAAAGCTAGTGGATAAAGGGAGATATCAACGGCTGGCTGGAAAATTAATATATCTCGCCCATACAAGACCGAATATTGGATATGCAGTCGGAATGGTCAGCAGGTTCATGAATACTCCAACTAAGCAGAACATGGATGCAGTGTTCCAGATCCTCCACTATGTCAAGAAAAATCCAGGATAAAGACTCTACTTCAAAAAAACAAATAGGAGAGACCTTCAAATCTTCACTGATGCTGACTACGGAGGTTTAAGAACCGATGGAAGATCCACAACAGGTTGTTGTTGTACCTTTGTTTGGGGAAATTTGCTAACCTAGAGAAGTAAGAACTAAGAAACAACAAGTAATTTCCACGAGCAGTGATGAGGTTGAATTCAGAGCCATGTGCCATGGGATTTGCGAAGGAATTTGGATTAAAAGGATGCTCAAGGAACTAAGGCTTCTCAATAGGGAACCAATAAAGCTCCTATGCGACAACAAGGCAACCATAGAAATTGCAAAAAACCCGGTGCATCACGATAGAACGAAACATGTGGAGATAGATCAGCACTTTATCAGAGAGAAGATAGAAACAAGAGCACATGAGATCTCCTTTGTGCCATCTGAACTTCAAGTAGCAGATGTCCTTACTAAAGCTTTACCCAGGGGCAAGTTCGAAAAAAAATGATTAATAGGTTGGATACGATCGACCTCCATACCCACCTTGCGGGGGAGTGAAGAATTTCTGGAGCTGTCAATAATTGCATCAAAGATCTCGGGGATCCTGTCAATTAAGGGTGTTATCCCTAATTTCCAGCATTCTGTTTTTAGAGATTTTCTCTATCCTTTCTTTAGTTGAAAGGATTTTCCTTCTTTTGTATAAATAGCCTTTGCTTTGTGTTTTATAATTAACTGGAAAATACATGAAAATCCTTTTAGGCTCAACTCTATTTGGTTTCTAGACTATGGTATTTGATCAAATAACGAATGACTTAATTTATACTAACAAGTAAAATAGTGCCTAGATTGATACCAGATCAACTTTAAATAGTCCAAGTGAAAAACTAACTACACCTCAGTGTACATAAGTAAATGAAGATTTTACATAATGTAATATCATTTAAAAAGTCAACGATCCCTGTAAAGAAATTACTAAAACACCGAGTCACTGTAAAAAATAAAAGTACAAATAAATTGACTGAAGATAATGAGTCTAAAGAAAAAATAAGGAAAGGGAAAGAAAAAGAGTCTATGCCTTCAAAAACAACAACCTAATAAAACCTAGTTAAGCGTTTTTGGTATAAGAAACATATTTTGTAGGATGTTGGGCACACAAGCTAGAATCTTTATAGTATCAAAAATTGTAATTATGCATGTGAATAGAGTTTATACAAGAAACCAAAGAGACAGTAACATATGCTCTTATCAAATGAAAGAATACGCCATGAAATATCTGCATCTTCAATTACATGATCTGAACTTTGAAGCACTAATAGAGAAACAAAAGAATTAACTACAACCTACAAAATGAGTAGCAAAAGAATATATTGTTTGCAAAAATGAGTGGGCATGAACATGGTGGTCAAAGGCATGGTAGGTTCCATTCTCACAAATATTGCTTTAAGAAAAAAACTACAGAAGGTGTGGAAACTCTCAAGTCTCAGCAGCAATACCGAACCTAGCAGCACCCAGGTGACCATAATGATCATAGGAGTATAAATGATTGCTTTGATGTTTCACAGTTGGGGACCTAATTCAAACTGAACAGAAAGAATAAGCATAAATTACAAAAGCATATTAACCAAACAATCTAGCAAACTACAATTGAACAGGGACCATTATAAACTTTCCATATTGATGGGAAACAGTTGTTTCTTCAATTTCCTTTATTTGGCCTGTAAGTCAGGACAGGAAGTGGGATATGAAGCGTTCAGGCTGTCATGATACATGAGCCATGATATTTTTATGTTTAAATTCAAATAGGATCCTGTCATGAAGGTATTAACTAAGATTAAATTGTATAAGCTGAATCAACTGAACCCAGAAATTTGAAGTTAGAAAATACCTCAAGCTGCGTAAGCATCTCAAAGGTCAAATTTAAGTCGCATCCATTAGCATAATAAACCTCCGCAAGACTTTCAGCTGCAAAACCTGGAAATTGGGAAGCCAAAAATCCAAGAGGGTTTACTTCTGTACCCTCCATCTGTTGCTCATTAAGCATGTCATCTATGTACTCTTGCCCAGGATCACCATTGTAGGGAGGCCCATCTCTAATACCAGCAAGCAACTGATCACCATGCATATCCCAAGGTTTACCAGGCATTTGTTGAAAACTAGCGGAGGATGGATTTTCTCCATATGCTGGAAGAGGATATCTCATCTTCTCAGAAAAGCTACAGCCATTGATTTGACGAGGAGACAAGTCATGTTGTTCCTTTGACATAAAGACAGTAGCCGTTGATGTCGGGAAACTTGAGATTCCGTTTACATCAGCTATGGACAAAGTTGAAAAAGGAATGCTATTGATTCCTTGAGATTCTTCTTCTCCCACAACATTAAAGTCGGGAGTGATATCATCAGGTAGCTGGTGACGCCAGAACTGGTGGGCCTCGTCATCTGAATTATTTGACACAGATGACTCTGATCTGTTGAGTATTGCTTTCCCTGGTGTTGAAGCACCAAAATTGCCAAAATTTGAAGATATGTCTGTGGTGTTTCCGGATGGTGATCTCAAAGCAAATGGAACGAATTCTGCAGCATCTGGATTTAAACTTTTTGCCTTTCCTGTTGCGCCAAGCTTTTTGTCAATGGCAGAAGCCCCTTTATTAAGCAAGCTCATTCTTCTAGACGGTAAGAAAATAAAATGAATCTACAGGCATGTGCTAGAACTCTAAAAACGAACCTGCCAGTTGCAACTGGCGTTACCCAAATCCTGCAAAACATGTATTTTACAATGCAGCTTTACAACACAGACACCCCGGTCATGATAGGTGACCAGCAACAGGCATAGTAAACAAAATATTTTACAATAAATCACACTTGTGCATGAGAAATTCCTAGTTAGTGCAAGCTGTTAGCCAATACAAGATATTGAAGAAATATACCTTGAAGTGGTAGAACTATAGAAGATAGCAAAGATAAACAAAAAGATCAGGGGCACAATGAAGAAAGAATTATTATTACTGCAACATGATTTATAGCACATTAGCATTGGAGTGGTTACATTATAACATTATTACATACATTTCCTTTTTTGTCAACGATGTGGTAACTTTTGAATGCTTCATAAAGTTCAAGAAAGAAATCACATTCTTAAACTAGTAAATTACAATATCAGTATCAAGTTCCTATAAATTGACAATCACTACCCTAACAACTAACCATGTGCGCAATTACAGAGATAACCCACTTTGAAGCTGTGTAACCGATTCCTGGAACTGTCATATATATAGTAAACAATTCCATCTGTATGCTAAAGTTATATTAATATATTTTGCTTGTCCGGTGGCTTGCTTCTTTTTCTAACTAGTGGTATATAACTTCTTTCTGTTGTGCGGCTTAGCCACTATATCAAACAGCACTTGACAAAATCACAGATCTACATTTCCTCCCTCCCTCTGTCAATCTTTCCATCTCTGTTATATCACGTTATTAATTTATCAATCTATACATACATGGGTGATTTCCTTATTGTCACCACCTACAGTCAACAAACAACAATTAAATGCCTTTAATGTCTAACGTTGAGGGTGGTGCCTATGCTGGAAGTCACTCAAGTGGGTGGTGATAAATATAGGATTGTATGAAAATGGTATTGGACAGCAGTTGGCACCTGAATCCTATCTCCTAAGAAAAACTTGTGACATTATGTTCTTATTATCCAATGTAGTTTAACAGCTCCTTCTTAGAGTGGTTCACATAAGAGTAAGAATCCCTTAATATCGCCCATAGAATGGTCATTACATGTTGTATGAATTTAAGAGCAATCATTTCTTGAATTAGATTGGGCTTCATGTCAACAAGGACAAAAATCTAAGGAAATTCTATTCTAACTCCACTAAAGCCTCAAACTTGCCAATAAGAAGCTGATGATATGAAGTCATTTTAACATACAGAATAACTGAAGTGATGTAACTTATGGATTACATCATAAAACCAAAAATTGTGAGCACCTTAGAATTGTAACTCATCCAAATAGCACAAAAATCATCCAAATAATGCGCTCAACATACTACTCATACAGTTACCACTTTTTAGCTTAGAGAGACATGAAAACCAAACACTTTTTAGAACAATCAAGCACCAACTCAAAACATAGATCATCAGGATCAAAACGCATATTTCACCAAATTTAGCATTGAATGTACACCATATCTAACAAAATCACACTTTTCGAGATCCTGATTAACCAATACATCATGTAAACTAAAGAGAGCACAGCCATAACTAACCAAGTAGCGATTATCAATGTTAATAACTCACTGAATTAAACCCTAAACAACAAGCAAAAACGAAATCAATAAAACAATTTCCAGCAAACAATTATAAGCCAAAACCACATTTTCACACATTTCCAATTCATCAATAGTAAGAGATCTCAAAAACCAAATAATCAACAAGATTTTATAAGATCTGATCACAGCACAAGCTGTATGTGCTGAATTATTACCTTTGCGCAGCTCTATGATTGAAGAAACCATACAAAATGGGTCCATTGCCGATAGTTTACAGATGTATCTGAATAGAAGATGATAATAACAAGTATATATGTCAAATGAAAGCAAAAAACAGAGAGATTCAGTAAGAAGAAGTAGAAAGAAGAATCTGGAAAAGTTTTCGTGTGATAACTATATCTCTGCGAATCTGAGGGTTGTTTGTTGTTCTTCGTTGACGAGTGTTTTTGGGTTTGGGTGTATGGAACAAACCCTCATGACCACCCACCACAAATAAAGAGAGAATGAACCTCACCATCTATCCATGTACCCTTCCACACAAACACACGTTGACACGCTACCACTTACACCCACCCCTATTTGGAGGTGTTTTTCATAATATTCATTTTTCATCTTAGGTGGCGTTTGTTTTTTTAAAAGGTGTTAAAGTCTGAAGTCTGAATTCAATTTTGATTTTTAAGAGGTTGTGTTGAAGTCTGAAATCTGAATCAGTCAGACTGTTTGTTTTTTGCATCTGAAATATGAAGTTTGAAGATAAGAGATCGAGTGTTGATATGGATCGACAGTTGACAAAGTTGAGAGATGAGAGATCGAGACAGAAGAGTTGATCTAGAGAAATCGAGCACAAAGAGATCAGAGTAGGTAGGCGACGATTTGAAATAAGAGGTAATAAGAGCTTTTAAGCTTTTAATTGGAAAAAAATAAACACACTGAATCCTCTTATGTCTGACCGATTCAGACTTAAGAGGACATTAAGAGTTTTTTTATTAAAAACAAACAGCCCCTTAATTTCTTTTAAATTAAAATCAAAAGTATCATATTCCAATGAACACATCGTAAACACATTAATTATTTGAGATTGAGATAACATAAAATTCTATTTTTAGTAAGCGCTTATCGATAAAAGTTATCTACTTACTTATTTTGTAAGGTAACATTCTCGATTATCAAAATGAATTGTTGGTAACCGTATCTTACCCGATAAGTGTTAGTTGGATAATTGTTGGTAAAATTCTCCATCATTATTATGTCTCTTATCGGGTAAAAATTTTGTTCTTTGTCTTGCTCACCTAGTAGATGTTTAGTAAACAACCCCTAAAATTATCAACTGTTATCGGATTTGTTTTCCTAAGTTACAATAATCATTTGAAAAGTGCACATTAAAACACACCCTTTGTAACTACGTTTTTTTAAAAAGGAATATATATGAATTCTTAGGAGGCATTTGGTTCATAGAATGGAAATTCATGGAACTTGAATTAATCAAAAGAATTTGACTTTGAAGAAATTATAATGTTATTTGACCACGTTTTTGGTTGGTAGGAATTGGAATTAAATCTTGCAAAAAAGTTGGAATTTGCATGTAGTGGCTTAGAGGTGGGGGATGGTAGCTATGACGACAGCAATAGAGACATGATGGTGTCGATGGAGGCAGGTGGATGAATGATGGTTGTGACGACGACAATCATGAGGTGGTGGTAGGTGAGTAGCGGTGGGGTGGGGTGGGGTGGGTAGGGACGTAGGGG
>NC_037544.1:29861534-29865978 GCF_001531365.2 Cynara cardunculus var. scolymus | reverse complement strand
CATTCGATCAAAACCAATTACAGACAAGAACACGTGATAGGCACGAGCAGCTAAAAGACCTAAGTAAAACAGCTTAAAGATAATCTACACAGAAGACATTGCTGCAGACCCTCTGTTAGATAGCACAGAGGCTCTGCTAGATGAAACTTGGAAGTACGCAGAGGAAATCTTCCAGAACCTCTGTGAGACACAACAGAGGTTCTGTCGACTAAAGTCTTGTAGCATTGTCTTCTCAGAGGACCAGTTCCAGAACCTCTGTGAGACACGACAGAGGTTCTGTCACTTGAGACTTGTAGCGTGCATCTTTTGCTGTTGGTCCTCTGTGGTCTTCTGTGACAKATCATCTTCTGTCAATACTTGCAGTTTTACTTTTTCTATACTTTTACATTTAAGGAACTAAGAGCTAACAGACCTCCTCAATTTCAGAATTTCATGCAAAGGCCGCTTTCAACAAAGAGCACCCTTCAATCCGAATCAAGCTACTTCTAGTAGCCCATGTATGTCCCTTGAACACATTGTCAAGAGTTTAGCTGCTAATACTCTTCAATTCCAACAGAAAACAAAGGCAAGCATTCAGAATTTGGGAGCTCAAATGACGCAACTTGCCACTTCCGTGAGCTGGTTGGAATCTCAAGGAAAGTTTCCTTCCCAAACGGAGACAAACCCGAAACAGAATGTAAGTGAAATTGTCTTGAGGAGTGTGAAGGAACTTGAAGAACCAAAGATGGCCAAGAGTAGGGAAATGGAGAAAGAGTAAGAGGTAAGCCCGAAACCGATTCAAGATAAGAAACAATCGGGATCCACTGATGATGTAAGTGAGAAAGCAAAGGTAATTCCACCTCCCTTTCCTACGCGTTTTCAAATGTCTAACAAATCTAGAGAGGAAAAGGAAATCCTAGAAACTTTTAGGAAGGTCGAGGTAAATATCCCTCTTTTAGACGCAATCAAGCAAGTCCCTTGTTACGCTAAGTTTTTGAAAGAATTGTGCACAAACAAAAGAAAACTTAGGGGTAACGAGGCGATTAATATGAGTGAGAATGTATCTGCCGTCCTTCAAAAGAAGCTACCCCAAAGTGCGAAGATCCAGGTGTTTTCACCATTCCTTGCAAATTGGGAAATGTTACGATCAATAGGGCTATGCTTGATTTGGGTGCATCTATCAATGTGATGCCATTTTCTATCTTCAAGACTCTAAATGTAGGCCCTTTACAAGAAACCGGGGTGGTCATTCAATTGGCCGATAGGTCCCTTGTACACCCGAAAGGGGTATTAGAGGATTTATTGGTTCAAGTGAATGAACTGTTTTCCCCGCTGATTTCTATGTCATTGATATGGAGGAGAACTCACATCCAAAATCCACATCCATCTTGTTAGGGAGGCCATTTTTGAAAACTTCAAAAACAAAGATAGATGTTCACAATGGCACACTTTCCATGGAATTTGATGGTAACATCATCCATTTTAATATCTATGAAGCCATGTGTTTTCCAAGTGATGTATCCTCTCTATGTACCATTGACATTATTGAACCTATTTCTCAAGAGTTGTTTGAACTAACACATGCTTTAGACACCATCTTGAGTAGGTCTTTGAATGAAGCGAGAGTAACCAAACTCATGAAGAAGATTGAGATCGGACCCGAGTTTCACGAGCTAGTAGCTTCTATGGATCAAAAGAAGATGTCAATGTATGATATAGCTCAAGTTTTTTTTACCGCCATCTAACAAAAAACTACTTCCTTCTGTTTTGCAGGCACCAGAACTAGAGTTGAAGAAACTTTCCGAGCATCTCAAGTATGCATATCTAGGAGAAGGAGAGAAGCTACCGGTCATCATTTCAAGTAGGTTAGACTCATCCGAAGAAAAGAAGCTCGTTTCCGTGCTAAAACAATTCAAGGAGGCCATTGGGTGGATGATAGCCGACATAAAAGGCTTGAGCCCATCAACTTGCATGCACAAGATTTTGATGGAGGATGACTTCAAGCCGTTCCGCGAGGCCCAAAGGAGGTTGAATCCACCCATGATGGAGGTTGTAAAGAAAGAGATTCAAAAGTTGCTAGATGCAGGTGTGATATTTGTTATATCCGATAGCAAATGGGTGAGCCCGGTGCAGGTTGTTCAAAAGAAGGCCAGGGTGGCAGTAGTGGAAAACGCCGAGGGAGTGATGGTTCCAACAAGAGTACAAAGTGGTTGGAGAGTATGCATAGATTACCGACGGTTGAACGCCTCAACTAGCAAAGATCACTTCCCTCTACCTTTTTTCGACCAGATGCTTGAGAGACTGGCAGGGTAGTCTCATTATTGTTGTTTAGATGATTTCTATGGTTTTCATCAAATTCCGGTTGCATCGGAAGACTAAGAGAAAACCACGTTTACATGTTCTTTCGGCACTTTCGTCTATCGTTGAATGCCCTTTGGCCTATGAAATGCACCGGCTACTTTTCATCGGTGTATGATGAGTATTTTTTCTGAGTTTGTGGAAAACATCACTGAAGTTTTTATGGACGATTTCACCGTCTATGGGAACTCCTTTGATGAATGTTTAGAAAATCTCATTAAAATCCTTCAAAGATGCATAGAGATCAACTTGGTTTTAAATTATAAAAAATGCCACTTTATGGTAAACCAAGGGCTGATTTTAGGACATGTTATCTCGAGTAAAGGTATTGAAGTAGATAGAGCTAAAGTAGTTGTTATCAAAAACTTACCCTACCCCACTTCGGTGAGGGAAGTCCAGTCATTTTTGGGTCATGCAAGTTTTTATAGGTGCTTCATTAAGGATTTCTCAAGCATTACCCGACCGATGTGCAATCTACTTCAAAAGGATGTGGAGTTCAGGTTTGATGAGAAATGCAAGGAAGCTTTTGATAAGCTTAAAGAGATGCTCACATCCGCCCCCATTATGAGACCACCGAATTGGGATCTTCCCTTTGAGATTATGTGTGACGCGAGCAACTATGCTATCAGAGCGGTACTCGGGCAAAGGGTTGGAAAGAACCACACGTTGTTTATTATGCTTCGAGAACCCTCGATAGCGCGCAAGMAAACTACTCCACCACGGAGAAGGAATTGCTTGCGGTTGTCTTCGCATTGGAAAATTTTCGTCAATATCTCTTAGGTACTAAAGTTATTGTTTTTACAGATCAGGAGGCATTGCGGTATTTGATGACAAAGAAGGATGCCAAACCAAGACTCATATGATGGAGTTTGTTGCTCCAAGAATTCAACCTGGAGATTAGAGACAAAAGTGGAACACAAAATTTAGTAGCAGATCACTTGAGCCGGATTGTCTCCAATGAAGAGTCGTTACTGTTAGATGATAAGTTCCCAGATGAGCACCTTTTTGAGGTGAAGACCACAGTTCCATGATATGCCGACATAGTTAACTACTTAGTCACTGGGACCACACACCAAGCTCAAAGAGATACAAGATAAAGAGTGACTCCAAATATTACATGTGGGATGATCCTTACTTGTGGAAGAAAGGGTTTGATCAAATCATCCGACGATGTGTAGGTAATGATGAGGTAACCTCTATTTTAGAATTATGTCATTCTCATGCATGTGGTGGCCATTTTGGCCCAACAAGGACAACTCGTAAGGTTCTCGAGAGTGGCCTCTTTTGGCCACATATTCATCAAGACGCATATATGTTTTGTAAAGCTTGTCCTCATTGCCAACACACCGGAAATCTTAGTCGTAGGGATCAAATGCCTTTGACCCCCATTCATGCTTGCGAGATTTTCGACGTATGGGGGATTGATTTCATGGGCCCTTTCCCATGTTCTTTTTGTTTCTATTACATCTTACTTGCTGTCGATTACGTCTCTAAATGGGTAGAGGCGAAAGTGACAAGGACTAACAGTGCAAAAGATGTTTCAGATTTTGTGAAAGTGGTAATAAGCGATAGGGGCACTCATTTTGTCAACAGTGTGATGGCGACTTTATTCAAAAAGTATGGTGTAAAGCACCATATATCTACCGCCTACCACCCACAGACAATTGGGCAAGCGGAGGTGTCGAATCGGGAGATCAAGCAAATTCTGGAAAAAACGGTAAACCCAAGTAGGAAAGATTGGAGCTTAAGGCTCAATGATACATTATGGGCTTATCGGACCTCCTACAAATCCCCAATAGGTATATCCCCTTTTCGTTTAGTGTACGAGAAAGCTTGTCATGTTGAGTTGGAACATAAGGCCTTTTGGGCCGTGAAAAATGTCAACTTGGACATTGACAAAGCCGGTATTCACCGAAAACTCCAACTCCAAGAATTGGAAGAGATACACAATGATGAGTATGAGAGTAGTTCAATATATAAAGAAAAGACCAAAACTTTTCATGATAAAATGTCTTCTCGTAAGACATTTGTTCTTGGTATAGTACCAAGATCGTTTCCACAGGGACCGGACTTACTGAGAATCAGAGACTTTCATGAACTTCTTGAA
>NC_037544.1:29856667-29859994 GCF_001531365.2 Cynara cardunculus var. scolymus | reverse complement strand
GGCCTACATCCTTTTAACTTTAGCACTACGAAAAATCATTCAAGGAGCTTGTACCTGAAATGAATAATGGAACTAGACAAAACAAAATAAAATCCAACACCCATGTCATAAATATCCACACAAAAGAAAATGACATTCCGCAAAGCATACACAAAAGACGGAATGAAAATGTATCTGTACCCAAAAGATATATCCAAAAATAATGTTTAAAGAGGTTGGATCAAAAGTTGAGAATTTAACCATATCTGTCAAACTGCTCACTGTGGGTAAACAGTGGCTGCATCTGCCGCCTCGGAGCTATGGACAATGGGAGCAGTAACGGAAACAGCAACGGCAGGAACGATCGCAGTGGTGGTAGGCAACGTAGCAACAGTAGGAATGGGGGGAGCCGGAGCAAAGGGCGCAACAACAACGGACGTTGGCAAGTGGGCTTGCAATGGTGGGAACCAACGGACCTGAGGTGGGCAAAGACCGCTCGGGAATCGTGGAAGTTGGGCTGTCAAAAGAGTATCCTGACGCCCATAGAGTCGTCTTTCCACCCGGTTCCAGTCTCTAGTGTATGCCCAATAACGTGCACTCTTCTTTTCCAACTCGGAGACTCGGTCTTCAATACCTCCAACCTTTGACAATAGCGCTTCCAATTTCTGATTTGTTTCCTCCCACTGCAATGCCAAAACGGACAGCCAAGTCGCCGACCCGTACCCCGAGCCTAAAGAGTTGCTCGGCGGTGGATCGCAGGGGCTGGCCATATCATCTCCGCATCGTGGGATCTCGGCAGTCGGTTCGGTCATTGGGACAGCAGCTGGCGCAGAGACAAGCATTGCAGGCAGCTTGGTGACAGCAACGGGTGGCTCGGAAACAGCAACAACCTGCGGTTCAGAAACTGCAGCATCATGTGGCTCGGGAAGGACAACCGGTGGCGCATTTTGTTGGACGGTGGATGGCGCCACGGGCTCTTCCATAGTTCTCTCAACCGGGACAGAAGGCTCGAAATGTACATAGGGCCGAGATGCCCTATGCCGGCGGTCAATGGTGTTCTGACCCAACAAAGGAGAGCCTTCAACAATAGAGTCTGCATCATCAGTCGGGACCCGAGCCTTGGCCAAAAGTTTGGTGATTAAGGCTGGAAAGATCAGTCGGGAATTTGTCCTTTGCGTGGCGGTCAAGATTGAGGCGTGTATGATCGGGCCAAGGTCGATGGGTAATTCGCGCATTATACAATAAAGAAGAATGCACCTGTCCCTTGAGATAGTACTATCGTGCACAGTTGGGATTAAATTATGTCGAAGAAATTGAAACCATAGACCCGCTTCCGTGTTAAGATGTGCGGTGAAAATCATCTGTCGTCGGTTGTCTCGTGACCATCCCCGATTGGGGAGAGTAAGGATGGAAGCGATCTCATCATCGGGAATTGCAAGTGTACCATTCATAATTTGGGCAAAGGAGCACTCCGGTGGTGGGGTGAGTCCAAGGGCCGCATTTAGTTTCGGCACCGACCAGTCCACTTTCTTACCCCGAATTTGTACCGAAATGGTCGAGGTGGTGCCGACAGCCGCGTAAAACTCAGTAACTAAAGAAACATTAGCTATCACAGGGGCGACCACAAACCTGTCCCATCCCAAAGCGACCAAGTGGTGCCGCATGGCCATGAAAGCATTGACCAACCGGGGGTCAAAGGCACGTTCTAAAAGAATTTTATTATTTTTGATCCGATCGTACCTTTCCCGATATGGCATCACCTTTTCTTTCTTTGGCTTTGGTGCTGGCTGACGTCGTGTCCGTGCTGCTGCCTTCCTCTTTTTCGAAGGCTTGGGCTTGGCCACCACAAAATCTTCATCATCATGAATGTCTTCTTCCAAATCCTCCTGCTCTTTTTCTTCTGGAATTTCCTCCACAAGATCCTCCTGGTCATCGTCGTCTTCCTCGGCCACATCATCATCATTGGCCAAGTCCTGTGCCATTTCATCTTCATAATCGCTATCCTCAGAAATGTGCTTGGTTACTGGTTGAGGAATGGCAGACTCGGAACTGGAACTCACAATACTTCCCGAGGATGCGTTAGTGCTCACAGTCTGCCCACTGGGGGCAGTGACGGGGAGTTCCTCACTAAGAAGTGTAGTCACGGGTTGAGTCACAGGGGGTTGTGGTGGTAAGTCTTCAAGAACAGAAAAGGGAAATAAATCTTCAGGATTATTAGAGGTAGTGGCTTCAAAATCGAAAATGAACTCCTTCCCCAATGTATTTAGGTCGAAATCGTGGATGGTGAGTGGGCCAAGTGGTGTGGAGGGAAGGGCAATAGGGGGCGGTTGAGTGGGTGGTTGGTTAATAGGTTGTGGGAGGGGGTTAGATAGAGGGGTGATAGAGGGTGGATTGGTTAGGGCTAGAAAGAGGGGTCGTGGTGTTGGTGTGGGTGTGAGTAAGGTCACGGCGGTCGGCGGTCGCACAGAAGACGAACCGGCGCTGGTGGTTAGGTTAGTGTGTATAATGGTGGAGGGGGTGAAAATGGTGGAAAATAGGGGAGGAGTAGGAGTGATACATATCGGGGTAACGACGGCGTGATACTCGTCATAATCAACTCTAACGGTGGAGGATTGACCTGCGATGGTGGTGGTTGGTTCCCGCACTGGTGGAGCGAACGCAATGGGGTCATGTGAGAGAGGTGTTGAGGGATGCATCGATGGAGCGGGAGTGGTTGAGGGTGTTTCGCCGGTTGTCGTCCGTCGAGATGGGCGGCGAGTAGGTGGTCGAAGTGATGGTCGAAGTGATGGTCGGCCGGTTGGATTATTTCACGTCCTGGCCATGAAGTAAAGAGAAGAAGATGAATAGTAAATTAAAAAGTGAAGTCTTCTTTTCCCCCTTTTTTCATAGGTAACCGATGGGTTTATCAGAGGAAACCAGCTACATCTGCATGCAAGTGTCCTTGAAAGTACATGTGATTTGAAAAAAACTATGATGGTACTAGTCAAGTCCTTACACAAGCCACTATTTTCAGAAAGACCATCATTACTCTTTTTCAAAAATGACCTCATTTCTTTTATTATTTTTCTTCACTTTTCCCTGGAAAAATCCACAAAGACCTGCCAATATTTTAAAAATACATAACCAAAACCCACTTCAGAATGTGAGCACCAGGAGCCCACAGTGAGCATAGCTGCTGGAAATAAACAAGAAGTACAATAAAAAAAATATTTACACTATTTACACAGAAAGTTCAACAATCCTTCAAAGAGATTTTTGGCTTGGATCTTGCATTCCTTCYGGGAAGAAATGTTTGACCCGATGTCCATTTACTTTAAAAACCGTATTGTCTTGTGGGTTCAAAAGATC
>NC_037544.1:29854838-29856157 GCF_001531365.2 Cynara cardunculus var. scolymus | reverse complement strand
TTCATCGCTTATCAATGCTCGGGGTGTTCCAAAACGAACAAAAATGTTATTATGCAAAAATTCCACTACCGTTTTGGCATCATTTCTTGGGCAAGCCTTTGCTTCTATCCATTTGGAGACATAGTCTACCGCAACCAAAATGTATTGATTATGAAAAGACATGGAAAATGGTCCCATAAAGTCAATACCCCAAACATCGAAAAGTTCGACTTCCAAAATATTGTTCAAGGGCATCTTATTTCTTTGGGACAAATTCCCCATGCGTTGGCATTGATCACAACCTTTCACAAACTCAAAAGCATCTTTAAATATGGTAGGCCAAAAAAATCCGCTTTGTAAAATTTTAGCGGCCGTACGTTGTCCACCAAAGTGGCCTCCGTATGGTGAGGCGTGACATTCCTTTAACAAAGCTTGGATTTCATCATCAGGGACACACTTTCTCAAAATTTGATCTGATCCCAATTTAAAAAGGGATGGATCGTCCCACAAATAATACTTGCAATCGTGAAGGAATTTTTTAAATCGGTTTCACTGAAAATGATATGGTTTAAGGCCACATGCGAGATAGTTGGCAATATCCGTATACCAAGGATTTTGTTTTTGAAAATTKTGTTGTATGGCCAAAACATATTCATCCGGGAAAACTTCCTTAATTTCATGATTCCGCTCACTTGACACATTTCCTTCAATTATAGAAAGGTGATCAGCCACTTGATTGTCACATCTCTTTCGGTCAACAATCAAAAGATCAAATTCTTGTAATAAAAGAATCCATCTAATAAGTCGTGGTTTCGCATCAACTTTGTTAAATAAATACTTTATTGCCGAATGATCTGTATGAACGGTGACTTTTGTACCTATCAAGTATGAACGGAAACGATCAAAAGCAAATACTACCGCAAGCAACTCTTTTTCCGTGGTGGTATAATTTAATTGGGCTTCAATAAGAGTCTTACTTGCGTATGGGTGAAAAATTTTATTTTTCCTTTGTCCCAAAACGGCACCCACGGCCCAATCACTTGCGTCGCACATTACCTCAAAAGGTAGGGACCAATCGGGAGTGATAATAATGGGTSCCGAGACAAGAGCATTCTTGATTGTTTCAAAAGCCTTTTTACAATCGGATGTGAACTCAGAAGATTGATCAACATGCAACAAGTTACAAAGGGGTTTTGCAACTTTAGAAAAATCTTTAATAAACCGTCGGTAAAAACCCGCATGTCCCAAAAAGCTACGAATGCCTTTGACCGAAGTTGGTTCGGGCAATTGCATTATCACCTCAATTTTAGCTTTGTCAACTTCCAAACCTTTCTTTGAAA
>NC_037544.1:29844916-29850473 GCF_001531365.2 Cynara cardunculus var. scolymus | reverse complement strand
GGGGTGCTTAGCTCATAATGAAATTAGAAAACATAACAGAAATAGAAGAAGAAAGATGCATAAGAAATACTTGAACTGAAAATAAATACTTACTGGTGCCCACAGAGGGCACACAATACAGTGGCGAGAATAAAAGCTGAACTACAAAAATTAAATTACAAACTGAAAATAAACTAGTTCTAATGCTACAAAGCTTTAAGGGGATGCTCCAAGGTGCTGGTGGAAAAGTTGGATTGAGTTGGATGATTTGCTTGAGAGAAGTCTTCAAATATATAGAAGAAATGGTGGGACCCGGGTACTCATTGTTAATTTGATAATGACCACCCATCACCACTTGTCTTCTTCAATCTTGACCAAGTCACCTCCTTTTGATAGGTTGCAAAAGGTGAAGGTACAACCAATAAATGTGATGGAAAAACCATTCCATCATGGTACAAATAGAACTCTTTCAAGTCTCATCATCCCATAACTAGGTCCAATCTTCCATGCAACCAAGTATATAGATTTGAACTTAGCATTAAATCTCAATGATATCCAAAAATATGAATATCATAATTTTGTTCAAATCCAACAAGATGCCAAATTTACCAACAATAAAGAGTTTTTTTAGACAATAATTAAATTCTTAACCTTTCATCACCTCTTAACATAATTTGGATCAAAAATATAGAATAGGAGCAAAATGGGTACCAAAGATACAATAAAATAGGGGTATTGGACAACAAATAACTCTAACAAAATGAGAGTTATCAGGAGGCAACCCATGGATTTCAATTTATTGTTTTTTGCATATGTTTTAGTTTCATTAGAGCCTCCTCTTCACTTTTGCACCTCCCTTGGTTATTCTCAGGTTTCACCTTGAACTTTGGAGCGAAAAGGACGTATCTACCTGTACGAACTCATACATTAGAGGACTATTCACCAAATCAGGGGAGTTTATTGTTTCCCCTCATTATCTGATTGCTTTGAATATCCTTTGCTTTATCGAATACATTGAGGACAATGTATGATCTAAGTGTCGGGGTGGGATGTCAAGTTTTTGGGTTTGACAATGTTTTGGCATGGTTCGGGTAGATAAATGTTTTTCAGGGTAAATTCTTAAGTGTGAATTTTTGTCCGTTTTGACAACATGTTGGCATGTTTTTTTTTGGCTTAAACTATTGATGATGATGATGAGGTTGGATGCATGTATAGCATGATTGAGTTTGATTGATAGCGCTTAGAGTTGAATAGTGGTAATATATCGGTTAAAGTTAGACTCTTGCTAATCTCTTTAACACTTTTACTACCGTGAGACTTTGAGCCTATTAGACTAAACACTCGATATTAGTCTCAATTTCATTCCTTGTGTGATTACGTCATGCCTAGTTATGTGCCTCTAGAATTTGGCTTGTCTCTCCTTAAGATTACATGATATTTACATGCTAATAAATATGATAAAGGCCATCGTTTGTTCATTTTTTTTTGTTAAACCACTGGCCTTTAGCTTACCATTATATTATTTTTACCCTTTTGCACACCACTTTGAGCCTTAGCCTATTTCATTTGTCGCCCACATCATAAACCAATCCAAACACGACTCACCCGACTAAGTACTAATGGAGTGATCCCAATATCCCTTTATACTTGAAAGTAGAATTTGTATGTTGGGGAGGGAAATAAAAAAATGAAAGGAAAGATTAAAAAAAAAACATAATATTCAAAAAGAAAAAAATATATAAAGAGAAAAATTATGTCGTCAAAAAAAAAGATGACAAAAATGACGATACGATTGAATATAAGCGTTTCATCTCTATTCCCTATCGACCGAAAAGGAACGAGCTTCAAAGATAAATACAAAAGTCCTTTGTGAAAAAAATAAAATAAAATAAAGTGTGGTTGAGTAGCCGGATTCTCCATTGGTGTTAGGTCTTAGTCACTTTTCCTAAATATTTCCCTACCGTACCCAAAGCCTTGTTTTTCATTACACCTGTTAAGACCTTCTGATTTATAAACATGTATTTTATCCAAGTAATGAATGGTGAGAGACTTTTCAAGTATATGGTAGGTACATGCTAGTGTAGTGACGGTTTGAGCGATACACTTTAGCCCAAGGAGTGAATTCAGTGTCATTTTGTTAATCCAATTCGTGAGAGTTCTCGAGATTAGCTTTTGCCTTTTTGATTGGGTAGACTCTCTAATTGAAGCTAAGTCGCAACTCTTAAGTTCATGATATTCTATACGCGTTAACGTTCTCATTTGATTCATTATTATTTTTATATAACTACGTGCTAACCTAAGTCATTGCCGGGAAGGACAATAATCTAAGTGTGGGGGAATTTGATAAGTGTCAATTTTATATATTTTTATGCTAAAGTTGCCTAATAATTAATATTAATTAGATGCCTAAAAGTTCTAATTTAGTTTTAATTATTTGAGGAAATTCAAGTTGGAAAAGAAAAATAACTATTTGATTATTTGTTATTTTTTCTTTTGTTTTGTTGTTGATCTCACCAACAAACAGCCCAACAGAAGAGGCCAACCAGCACCAGCAGCCCAACAACAAAAAAAATAAAAACCCAACAGCAACAAGCCACCAACATCAGTAGTCCAACAACAGTTTAATCCAGCAGCAGAAGCAGTTTTTGGATGGAGAGAGAGATCGGGAGAAGAGTGGGACGACAACACGACGTGCGATCGAGGGGAAAAGGCAGCAACACATCGTCTGGGCCTCGATGGGAGAAAACAGAGGAGAGCGATCGATTGGAGAAGAGGGTTTTTATCGTCAACTGATTCTTATGGTAAATCCTAAAAATCTTTAGATTCGGTAACCTAGTTTAGATATGTGATGCTAATTTATCTATTCCAACATTAATTAACTTTAGATTTTGATCTTTTCCTACTTTGAGGTGTCATTGTAATTGTTTGGGACAAGTTTATTTGTTTGATTTCTAGGTTAATCGTTAATTTCATTTGAACGTTAATTAAATTGGCCGATTAGTTAACAGTCCTATGAGTGCTTGTTATTCAAAACATTAGATACGTAATTGTCTTGTGGCCTTGATAGGGTGACAATGGAACTCTTTGAATTCAATAAAGTTTTCAATTTGAGTTATTGAAATCTCATAATCAAAGTGATATTAAGCCGAGCATATGATCTTAATTATTTGAGTCGGTGTTTTCTAATTCGTTAAAGCTAATTACGTTTGGGATGTTGAGAGCTTGTTCATTGTTCCACTTGTAGTTAAGATTTTAGCTAAAGAACTGATTTTAGCTAATGTCTAATTAGGTGAAAACGAAGGTTGGCAGAGCTTGTTGATAATCATACCCGACTTGAGCTTGTCCTATCTTTTTACATTTGCGAGGTCCCTGATAAGTATTTACATCATTATCGAGAGTGAACTAATCTTGGATTTCGTTCTCATTGTTTATAATAAATTTTAATCGCATGTTTAGTCTAATTAATCAAATCCAACCCCCCCCCCCCCTTTTAATTACTTTTAAGTCGTCGCTTTGTATTTGATTTTTCTAGACATAGTAAGTTAAACCGAGTCTCTGTGGATTCGATCCGACTTACCGCTATTACAATTTTGGTTGTAATTAGCTCATAGTTGGAATTTGTTATTTGGTGGACTCGGCATCCATCATATATACCCGTCGGTCCGTGTTATATACATATGTACACGCGATGTGTGCTGGTTGCTAACCACGATTGTATCGATGTATATATTGTTTAAGATACATATATCGGATGATGTATATATGTTTAAGCGTATGTGTATATGTGAATGTATAGATAGTATGTGTGTTATATAGGGCTTTATTCAGTTTTATTGGGTCTTAACCCATTTAAATGGGTTTTTTTCGGTTTTATTGGGCCTTAATCAATTTACCGGACTTTATTAAGTTTATCAGGCCCTAATGCGCTTTATTCAGTTTTATTGGGCTTTAATCCATTTTACTGGACTTTATTCGGTTTCATTCGGTTTAATGGGTCTTTCCTGGGCTTTATTCAGTTTTATTAGTCCTGATGGACATTATTTGGTTTTATTAAATAGTTTTTGTAATATTCTAATAAATAATAAATAATTTTAAATTTAATAATCAATAATTAAAAATTAATAATTAATTAAATTTGTAGCTAACAAATAAAAAAATCAGCGAGGAAAATTGATTTTGACAAGATCCGTCGCTGATCTACGAGGGATCAGTGAGGGATTTAGTCAAAAGTAATTTTCCTCGTTGATCCCTCGCAGATCAGCTAGAGATCAGTGAGGGAAAGGGAAAAACTCTTTTCCTTGCTGATACCTTGTTTTCTAGTAATATATATATATATATATATATATATATATATATATATATATATATATATAAAGAGAGAGAGAGAGGGGGGGAAGGTTCAAATGAAATTGCTATGTAAATAAGAAAATAAGATGATGAATCAAACCAAACATTTATTTGAATCATGTATTAATAGAATTTTCTTAAAAATTATCAAAAAGTTGGATATGAATTATATATAAAATTCATTTATTTCTCCAAGAATTATTTACTGCATTTAATTAAGGTATTTATTTATGATTTTTTTTATAATTTTTGTAATTTAAACATGATTAATTTTTTATTTTTTATGTCATATAAAACAAGCATGACTTAGTTTTTAATTTAAATATTTATTTATTTTATTGTTTTAATTTATTTAAGTGTTTTTTACTATTTTCATCAAATATCAGATATGATATTAATCATAGTAAATTTAACTGAAAAAAATGTAAATTATCTACAACATCACATGTGATATTAGTAAATTATAAACTACTTTTTGGATCACATGTGATCTTATTCATATTAAATATGTTCTACTACACATCATATGTGATTTGTTTTCATTCTTTTTCTTTTTTCTTTTTCAATATTTAATTGAGTCACTTTTTTTCGCTTTTTAAGTCGCATGCGATTAGGAATTTTTTTCCAGGAAAAAAGCCAATTAATTATGAAGTAAATGCGTTTTAAGTTTTTTAATATCACCTTAAATAAAAAATAATATATTAAAACAAAATTAAATTGTGTTTATTTTAAATGTCTTAAATAGAAAATAATTTTTTTTAAATAAAAAGTTAAATAACACTAATATCATATAGTAATTTAAATAAATAACTTTTATGCCTTTATTTATTATTTTTGATTTTTTTTATTTAAGACATTATTTAATGAATTATGTGGTCTATATTCATTATCTTATTTTCTTATTTGGGTATTATTTTTGTCTGAACTCGACTCTCTCCCCCCTCCCTCCTCTCTCTCTCTCTCTCTCTCTCTCTCTCTCTCTCTTTCTCTTTCCCTCGGTCTCTATATACACACACACACACTATGTATGAAGTACTATTTATTGATGCACATTACTTAAAATTACTATTACAAGTAATTTTGCTTAAATACAACTTATTAAAGCTCCATTTTTAAATTCATGTAACTAACTCTGATAAACATAATCAAATACAAGATAAACATTCATTTTAAATATAGAAAATCTAAAATATAATTAAGATAATTATTGAGTTCTAACATAATGTTTAAT
>NC_037544.1:29833452-29844627 GCF_001531365.2 Cynara cardunculus var. scolymus | reverse complement strand
TATTTATACGTTTTATTTGTGTTTCTGTATTTTCCTAACTAAAAAATCTATCTAAAAGAAAATATATTCTAAAAAAATTATAAAAGAAAATCTTTAAAAAAAATCTATCCTAAATAAAAGAGAAAAAAAATTAAAAAAAAAACTAAAACAAAAAAATAAGACTAAAATTCTTAAAAAAAAAATATTAAATAAAAAAAATGTAACAAAACAAAAAAAAACTCACCCGGATTAGATATCCAGACAATAAGGGGAAAAAAAACTAAGTCTACAAAACTCTAAACCAAACAAATCAACCAGATTAAGGTTGATCAGAATAAACTCCAGTCACCTTCTCCGGTGAACAAACCGATCAAAACACTAAAACCCTAAATCGATCAAAAACAAACCTAAATCTAAACCTAAATCGATTAAAACTCATAAAACCTAAAACTAAAACCTTATTACCAACTTAGAACGATTTTATTTGAAACAAATTCCACATTATACAGATTTGTCATTTAACTGCAAGATTGATTAAGTTTTCATTGATTAGGTTCATTTTATGGTTCGATTAAGAACAGTCCAAATACAATGTCCATATGAACGATCAAGTCCAGAGAAACATGTATAAACCTTTAGAGAATGAAGATGAAGATGAGAAACGATTAGAGTCTGTGAAAAACCTTGAAGAACACAGGCGATATAAGGTAGCCGGAGAAGACGATAAACAGTGCAAGCGATGAACGGGGAAAGTAAAAAATGAAGAGTAAAAATCGATCGAGTATTTATAGTAAAAAAGAAAAACCCTTCAAATTCTAAATCTCTCAAAGCACAAGCGATTTAGATGAATATCGCTCAAGAGTCATCCGATTTACAAAGAAATCGCTAAAAGGTTAATCGATTTAAGATATAAATCGCTCAAGGAACAAACGATTTAAAGATAAATCGCTCAAAGAGATGAGCGATTTAGACACTTGGACGCACAAAATGATCAAGCGATTTAAGAATCCGGTCAATAACACCAAGCGATTTAGAAAATCACACAACTCCTTAGAAACATATCTAATCTTATCCGGATAAGAGTTTATCGAATAGCCTTTTTGTCCGGATGAGCTTAAATCGGACACTGCTTTGTCCGGATATGTAATAAATCGGACAAAGTGTTGTCCGGATTAGTCTAAATCGGCCAAACACTTATTCTTTTAAACTCTAAAATCTTTCAAAAATTAGATATTTTTCAATAACCTGTAAGAAAATTTTAAACCAGTTAGTATATTCAGATATAATCACTCCCCCTCAAAATATGAATCAGATAAAATTCCACACTCCCCCTCAAATATATTTCCACAATCAAAGAATTTAAAATCACATGAAAAAATGAAATACTGATTTGTATTAAAAATACATATATTTTGACCAAACGAATTTGAATTAAATACAACTCTAAAAATTGAACTGTTTTTAATAAAAATTCAAATTTTCAAATTCAGCATGCCTAACTTAGATACTAGAAAACTGAAGCGTTTTTCGTCTAAAGCTTTCGTAAATAAGTCGGCTAATTGAAATTCTGTATTTACAAAATACAACTCAATGGTTCCTTTTTTCTACATGATCTTTAATAAAATGATACCGGATATCTATATGTTTCGTCTTTGTGTGTTGAACAGGATTACAAGATATTGCTATTGCACTCTTGGAATCACAATAAATGGGAATTTTATTAAAATAAAATCCGTAGTCTCTGAGCTGTGTTTGCATCCACAATACTTGAGAACAGCAGCTAGCAGCAGCTACATATTCTGCTTCAACGGTAGATATGGATACGCAGTTTTGTTTCTTTGAAGCCCAACTGATTAGTTTATCTCCCAAAAATTGTAGATGTCCCGAGGTACTCTTCCTATCCAACATACAACCTGCATAGTCTACATCCGAGTAAGTTGTTAGTTCAAAATTAGTACCCTTGGGATACCAGAGTCCAAGATTAGCAGTCCCTTTCAGATAACAGAAAATACGCTTAACGACACTTAAATGAGACTCCTTTGGATTAGCTTGATATCTGGCACAAATATGTGTTGAAAACATAATATTCGGTCTACAAGACGTGTTGATCCTCTCTCTCAAGTGATTTGATGATAATCCCTTTTATTTATACGTTTTATTTGTGTTTCTGTATTTTCNTATTAAATCTAAATTAATTTATAATAAAAAATTGAATTAAAAAAGTTACACAAAAAAAATGAGAACTATTAAATAGTTAATTTGATACCATTATCGATTTATTTTTTTACAAATTTTTATGTTATCTTTAAATTCATATTTTAATTCAAAAATAAAAACATTACCGCTTTTTTAACCATATAAAATCGTATTATATCGATTGAGACAAAGAATAAAAACTAAACATTAAGATCGAAATTTATCTTCCTGCATTGCGCGAGTACCCTTCTAGTAAAGGTAAAATCAAAAGAGAACTCGGTAGTTTGTGATAACCATGAAATCTATATGAGTCAATAATTTAAAATAATTAATTTTATTCTTTAAAATAAAGTAATATAATAAAGTAATAATTTGATATTCCCATTTTATATTTATTTAAAATATTTAACAACTCTTTCTTCTCCTCTTCTCTTGCTCTCCGTATTTAACAAGTCTCTATTTCTCTCTCTCTTTCTATATTTTTATTTTATAATACTAAAATTAACATTTGATGTTGTGAACAAGTTGTAAACAATGGGTATCTGATGATCCCAAAATCATACAAATCAGATTAAATCTTCAAGAACTTGAATCAAGATGAGTAGAGAGAGATTTTCACCAATATTAAAAGTAGTATTTCTTGAGAGAAAAGTACAAGTGATTAACAGCAACTAATCTGAAACTGAACTGAACTAATTACAATTAGCAAATTAAATCCTATTTATACTAGGAATTAACTAAGGCTAACTATTACAAAGCAAATACAATGGGAGAACTTGAATACAGCATTTAAGCACATCCTTGAACCCAACAATCTCTCCCTTTAGATTCAAGGTCGAAACATTGTAAATCTAGTCTTTCTAAGTCCAAGCGGTGTCTCTAGCCTCCTTAGTGCACTCCGATACTGCAATTTATCATCAAGCCGGTTCAAGGCATTGATCAGCAAATACCTCTCCTTCGGACTCATCCTCTCAGATTCCGCAGCTCTATCATTGTCAGCTTTTCTCGTCTCAAGCGCCCGTCTCACCATCCGTATTGTGCCATCATAGTATTTATTCAGCTCACTGAATCTCATGAACTTCTTTACCCGACCTTCAGCACTATATACCACACAGAACTCCGGTTCGTCAAGAATTATATACAAAGGATAGCCTTCAATATCTTCTAACTCTTGATCTGGTCTCTTCAAGTTAATGATTCTCTGATTGTCTTTAAGACCTATTTGGACATCAAGAACCATTGATACTTTGACATGACTTCGCATAAATCTCTTGATAGCATTAAGACCAACAAGTGCTCCTTCTCTTCGAACAATCATATTCTGTAGTTCGTGGTACATGTGCTCCAAGTCTTCTAAATACAGGTTAGAGAAATCAGCTTTGCTAAATACCCAAACCTGTCTATCTTGTCGTGTAACAGTGAACACGTGATACCAAACTCTAAGATGTCTTTGGGCATCAACTTGTTTGATTGAGACAACTCGATGTTTAGTCCGAACTTGGCTGATTGGGAGACGCTTTGCCTTGAGAAAATGCTTGTACTCTAAACAATAGTCTGGGGTTTCTTTATGAATCCCAAGAATCTTGTCAGCGCTGAGAGCTTTACGGTGCCGGAGAAAGATACCAAAATACACGTCTTCCAGATAAGGTTCTCTGATCCTTGCTCTATCATAACCTGGAACGTTAGCACGAATTGCAAACAACACATATTTTTTAGTAAAGATTTCAGCAGGATCAAAAGCCACTCTTGGAGTTCCAGACGCACCAAGATCAACTACAGTGCAGGGTTCAGACGGAGTCTGATGATCACCCTGGAATGGGAAGACAGGATCTTCTTCATTGATATCTGCTTCAAAGTCAAAATACATTCCGGATGATCCATCAATGTTGTCGATGTCTTCACCAAAATCCTGATCTCCACCCAGTTCTTTCGCAAACGCTTCATTGAATCCCACATTGGCTGATAAATCCAGAAACAACAGTGGAGTCCGCCGGCTTTTCAACCATTGGCTCGATCACTGGATTTGTCTCCAAAACTGTCTCATCTTCAATTATTATTGGGCATGTAGTCCTTTCTCTTGTTGTTACCGGATCAAGACTTTCAACATTAACCGCTTGAAAAAGTGGCTCCCTTTCAACACTTTGAACAGGAGCAGACGATTCAGCCAGCCTCTGTCTCTTTCTCTCCCCCTCATGATGATCAGGATCGTCCGGATCATCAGGTCTTCTTTTCAGTGAGGTGGCTTGAGTTTGACACGTCTCTTCTAAAATAGATACTGTTTCGGATAGGGCATCAATTGAACTTTTTAAGGCTTGAGTGTTTGATGTAATTAATTTACTAACTTTTGARAAGTTAGAAGCAACTACATCTTGAAAGGCCAAAAACTCTGAGGCTCTAACAGTAGGGTTATCATCAACAAGCTGTTGGAGGAGCCCAACCAGGTCTGCATCAGCCGCATTTGGATTTTGTGTTGACATCAACTTTGCGTACAACAGAGATTTAAGCTCATCCACCGATTGCTCTTGTACCCTTCGAGGCTCAGGTACAGGCGGTGGTGACGGCACAGATGGTTGATCATCGACTACTGGCTCCTTCCCTTTCATCATCCTTTTGAGATTTAAGATTTGTGCTTCCATATGATCTTGAACAGCCTTTAGGGCGACGTCCAAATATTCCCTTGACAAAAATCGGGTAAGATCACTTGTTGATCCTCTCTCTCAGTGATTTGATGATAATCCCTTTTCATTTATACGATGTATTTTTGTTTCTGTCTTTTCAGTTCCAGCGATCTTCACTGAGTCTGTTCAGTGATCGCTGAAGAACTTGTATCGTAAATCAATCAGAGACAGTGATACTTCAAGAAGACAACACTCACACCAAAGAACCTTCAGCAAATGTCGAAGACTGAAACTGAAGATTAGAGACTGGCGAGTATGTGATCTGAAGCGGTACTCAGTGATTACAAGCCTGTCTACATATGTGTGAAGACTGCTCAAGCTTCAGCGAATGATGAAGAGACCTTCAGGTTATTCCAGCATTCAGCAATCAAAGGAAGTTTGCTTAGCACAACTATTATTGTCTTGTCCTTATACACACAAAGGACAAACCCATACCCTTATGAAAGTTGGTACGGTACGGAGCCGACTAGTCGACTCTATTGTCCACCAACTTTAGGTAAGGATGTCTGCTCATGAATAGTGCTTTTTATACTATTCACTGTAGCAAAGGACAAGTCTTGCTCTTAAAGCTTGACACACACTCTAACCCTACCATATTGCATTAAATGAACATTTAATGCACTAGGTATAAATAGAAGTGTTTCTTCTCCATGCAGAGTGTGCGCATCTCACTCTCTAAACCTAATTCTTACTTCAAGCATTTTCTAGCTTAAGTAAAGGATATTCTCTTTAAAGCATTTTTTTTCTTGCTTGCTAAGAACTCGTGTGTAACCAAAGATTGTTTAGATAGGTTTTTATTACCTTATCTTTCCGCAAACAATCTTGTAAAATCTGTATTGATCTTCNAAAGATTGTTTAGATAGGTTTTTATTACCTTATCTTTCCGCAAACAATCTTGTAAAATCTGTATTGATCTTCTTTATCAATATATATTTTAAATTTGAAAAATATTGAGTTTGTATTCATCCCCCCCCCCTTTCTACAAACTGTTTTACTATTCTTGTAGACCCTCAAGGGACCAACAAGTGGTATCAGAGCAGTGATTTCTTCTCTCTCTCTTTCTCTGTTTAGCTGTTTTTAGTATTAGTTTATCTATTTTCTTAGATAACTTTACCGCTTACAAATGGCTTTACAAATTACAAACACACACACACAAAAGACAATGGCTCTCTTACCAAACCTCCCCGGTTTGTCCGTGACAATTTTAGTCTCTGGAAGAACCGGATGTCCCTCTTTCTTGAAGGTGTGGATCCTGAAATTCCATATTATATAGAAAATGGACCATATATTCCATTTGCTATTGCTCCGGCTGTTCCAGCAACAGCTACGACTGCCGTAATTCCTGAACGGCAGATTCCAAAGCTCCCACATCAGTGGAGCGATGAGGATAAGAAGAAGATAGCTATAGACACGCGTGCTCGGTCTATAATAGCTATGTCTCTTCCTGATGAGATTTATCACTTAGTGATGAAACTCAAAACCTCTAAATCCATGTGGGATACACTATGTGTCCAACATGAAGGAACCACTCAGGTTCAAGAGACTAGATAGATCAATCTAGTAAGACAGTATGAAATCTTTCTCTGTGGAAAGTCTGAGACGCTGTCTGAAGTACATCAAAGATTTAACTGCCTTCTTATTGATCTTAGGGCTGTCGGCAGGGAATATTCTAATTCTGAAACTTTAACCAAGTTTCTAGAATTCCTTCCTGAATCTTGGGACACCTTTTCCATGTGTCTCAAGATGTCCAATGACATGTCCACTCTTTCTCTTTCTACTTTATATGGGATTCTGCTTAACCATGAGCAATCTTGTCAACTGAAGAGAAATCTTGTAGAAGATTCTAGGGAAATGAAAAGCTCTCCTTTGGCTTTGATCTCTGAAGCTTCTTCATTTGAAATTTCTTCTACTCCTTTTGTCTTTTCTCTTCGTCCCATTGTTATCACGGAGATAGACTCTTCTATCTCTGAGGATATTCCATAATCTGATTTAACAGATTTTGATGAGTCCTGGCACTCCTGACTAAGTCATTCAGGAGGTTCACCAGTAAGAGAAACTTCCGCAGATCTCCTCAGTTGTCCTTCAGGAAAAAGCCAAAGTCTGATAGAATAGACAAGGCTTCAGTGTCTGCTACAACTGTCACTGGCCCGGACACTTTGCAAGTGAATGCAGATCAAAGAAGACTGCGACGCCATCCTTCAAAGCTCCTTCCTCCTTCAGGACCAAAGATGAGAAATATTCAAAACTGAAGAAAAAGTACAAGAAGATGAAGAACAACCAGTGAAAGCTAAAATCCTTATTGCTGAAGAGCATGACTGGGTTGAGTCATCCGATAAATCATCTTCAGATGAAGAGGATACAGCCTATATCTGCTTGATGGCCATAGATGTAGATGAAGGATCTTTAGAAGCATCTACTTCCTCTGAGCCATCTTCTTCTTCTACTCAGGTATGTTTCCTGAATGAACCCTCTTCTTCTTCCAGTCTTTCTGCACTGGATACGCTGACAGTTGACCTTTACAATGCCCTCAATGCCAAATCGAAAGCTGAAATGCTTAACGTTGATCTTCAAGAGCAATTGAAGATTTGCCATTCTAAGATCAAAGAACTAACCTCTATTGAGAAAAATCTTTGAGATCAGGTTATTGTAAACCAAGCCATCACTATTGACCATGAGAAGGCTATCGCTGAGCGTGAGCGAGCAATCGCTAAACTCAAGGCCAAGAAAGCTACCATTGAAGGGTGGTGCAAAGCTTCCATCAAGGCCTCTGAGATCATTAACGCTTAGATTCCTGCCAAGATAACGACTGGTCTAAGATTCTCCTATGATCAGGAATAATGTGTTACAGACAGGTCCATGCTCAAGTTTGGCACCTTCGTCTCTTCTATTCCCAACACTTTTTCCTCTCGGTCTTCTTCTTTTACTAAGAGTCATCTTGAAGGAACTCCTTCGAGTTCTGGATGCAAAGACAAAGGTAAATCCGTTGTCACAGCATCCCTTCCCAAAAAGTCTAACAAGTCTAATAGATCAAGGTCAATTCCTTTAGCTTGTAAAGCTTCTTCCTCTTCAGGGACTAGGAAATCTGAATCCCATAAGAAATCCAAGTCACAGCTCAAGGTGAACTTTTCACCTAAGGAATCCAATTCCTCAAAGGTTCCTCCTAGAACCAATGAGAAGGGAATYCTTGGAGCTGGTCCCGCTTCTAGTCTGATACTTCCTGGCCCAAAAGCTACTCTCAGCTTTAGGAAGTGTAAACACTGTGGTGAGAAACACATATTGCCAGTAAGTGTCCTTCTGCTGCCAAAGCTGGTTCACCAGCTAAGGGCAAGAAAGTAGCTAAGGCTGAGAAATCAACCAAGGCGAAATCATCCACATAGGCTGCACAAGCAACCTTGAAGAAAACCATTGAAGCCTCTTCTTCAGGCTCAGTGAAGACAACTCCTGCTGAAAAATTTTCAGCATCAGATGTTGTAGTTCCTACCACTGAAGCCTTTTCGTCAGGATTAGTGAATACTTCCACTGAAACTACCTTAGTAGTATCAAAGGTTGTTCCTTTTTCCACTCAAACTTCTTCAGGTTCGGGGATGCCATCTACTGATGCTGGCTCTTCAGCATCAAAAGATGAAGCCTCTAACAAAGTTGGACCCCAATAGTTGGGTACCAATAGCAATCTTATTTTGTTTCCTTGTACAGGATGTCAAAGGCATATGATATCTTGATAGCGGATGTTCAAGACATATGACTGGAGATAAATCCCTCCGAACTCATTTCAAGGAAGAATGAGGACCTTCCGTAACCTTTGGAGGAAATTGAAAAGGATATACCAAAGGTTTTGGTATATTAACCAATGGTGCAACAACTTTCAAACGAGTTGCATATGTTGAAGGAATGAAGCACAATCTTCTTAGCATCAGTCAACTGTATGATAAAGATTATACAGTTAAATTCTCAAAGAATTCATGTCACGTTCTTGACAAATATGATAAGGTTGCTCTAACCGGTTCTCGTCTAGAGAATGTATATATCATCAATATGAATTCTTCTCTCACCGAGAATAGCTGCTTCTTCTCTAAAGCCTCGTCAGATATTAACTGGCTATGGCACAAACGGCTATCTCATCTCAACTTCAAGACACTTAGTGAGTTGTCAAGAAATGATCTCGTCACTGGTCTTCCTCAACACTCTTTTGCAAAGGAATCTCTTTGCTCAGCATGTGAAAAAGGAAAACATACAAGAGCTAGCTTCAAGTCGAAGCAAATTTCTTCAGTGACTGCGCCTCTTCAGCTATTGCATATGGATCTCTTTGGTCTAGTCAACGTGCAATCCTTAGCTGGAAAGAAGTTTACACTCGTCATTGTTGATGAGTGTGCCAAGTACACTTGGGTCTTTTTTCTCAGATCCAAAGATGAAGCACCTGAAGAAATCATTTCATTCATCAAAAAGATAGAAGTATTAAACAATGTTAAAGTACGATCTATCAGAAGTGACCATGACACTGAATTCAAAAACAGTACTATGAATAACTTCTTTGAGGACAAGGGAATCTCTCACAACTTTTCTTGAGTGAGAACTCCTCAACATAATGGGGTCGCTGAAAGACGAAATCGAGCAATCATTGAGGCTGCTCGATCAATGCTCAGCAAATCCCATCTCCCTACTCAATTCTGGGCTGAAGCTGTCAACACCGCTTGTTTCACTCAAAACTGATTGTTGATCGTGAAAAGATTCAAGAAGACAGCCTATGAACTCTTCCATGGACGAAAGCCTTCTATAAGCTTTCTTCACATATTTGGTTGTACTTGTTACATTCTCAACAACCGCGACCAACTTGGAAAGTTCGATCCCAAAGCTGATGAAAGAATCTTTCTTGGATATTCTTTAGTATCCAAAGCCTTCAGAGTATTCAATAAACGAACACAGACAATGGAGGAATCTATTCATGTCACCTTTGACGAATCTCAGTCAGCTATTCAAAACCCATCTTAAATGACGAGGATGAATTAGAAAACTGGATGTTCTCTCACTATGGACACCTTGAAGCTTCCTACAGTGCTCCTCCCAACACTGAATCTCCCGAAGCTGAAGATGTTCCAATCATCATTCCAGTTACAGCTTGTCACTCCACCGCATCTTCTTCAGAGATCGTTGCAGTGCCCATTAGCTGTGTCCCTCCTTCTACTTCAAACATTGATCCATCAGTGAATGAAATGCCTTCAGTTTCTGAACATGTTTCAGTCGTTGAATCTAAGGCTCCTTTGGCAATAGTCCCTATTGCTGAAAATACTGCTACTGAAGCCTCATCTTCTATTCCTAAACTTACTTATTCAGATGAAGCTCCTCTACCGGCTCAACGATGGACTAAAAGCCATCCAATTCATCAAATTCTTGGTGATCCAGATGCAGGTATCAAGACACGTCGTGGTCTAGGTAACATATGTCTCTTTGTCAACTTTCTTTCTTTAGTTGAACCCAAGAAAATCAATGATGCTATCTTTGACCCTAGTTGATCCTCTCTCTCAGTGATTTGATGATAATCCATTTTCACTTATACGATGTATTTTTGTTTCTGTCTTTTCAGTTCCAGCAATCTTCAATGAGTTTGTTCAGTGATCGCTGAAGAACTTGTATTGTAAATCAATCAGAGACAACGATACTTCAAGAATACAACACTCACACCAAAGAACCTTCAGCAAATATCGAAGACCGAAACTGAAGATTAGAGACTGGCGAGTACGTGATCTGAAGCGGTACTCAGTGATTACAAGCCTGTCKACATATGTGTGAAGACTGCTCAAGCTTCAGTGAATGATGAAGAGACCTTCAGGTTATTCCAACATTCATTGATCAAAGGAAGCTTGCTTAGCACGACTGTTGTTGTCTTGTCCTTATGCACACAAAGGACAAACCCATACCCTTTTGAAAGTTGGTACGGTACGGAGCCGACTAGCCGACTCTATTGTCCACCAACTTTAGGTAAGGATGTCTGCTCATGAATAGTTCTTTTTGTACTATTCACTGTAGCAAAGGACAAGCCTTCCTCTTACGGCTTGAGATGCACTCTAACCCTACCATATTGCGTTAAATGAATATTTAATGCACTGGGTATAAATAAAAGTGTTTCTTCTCCATGCAGATTGCGCGTAACTCACTCTCTAAACCTAATTCTTACTTCAAGCATTTTCTAGCTTAATTAAAGGATCTTCTCTTTACAACATTTCTTTTCTTGTTTGCTAAGAACTCGTGTGTAACCAAAGATTGTTTAGATAGGTTTTTATTACCTTATCTTTCCGCAAACAATCTTGTAAAATCTGTATTGATCTTC
>NC_037544.1:29823087-29831657 GCF_001531365.2 Cynara cardunculus var. scolymus | reverse complement strand
AATATTCGGTCTACAAGACGTGTTGATCCTCTCTCTCAAGTGATTTGATGATAATCCCTTTTATTTATACGTTTTATTTGTGTTTCTGTATTTTCAGTTCCAGCGATTTTCACTGAGTATGTTCAATGATCGCTGAAGAACTTGCACGGTAAATCTATCAGAGACAACAATACTTCAAGAAGACAACACTCACACCAAAGAACCTTCAGCAAACGTCGAAGACTGAAACTAAAGATTAGAGACCGGCGAGTACGTGATCTGAAGCGGTACTCAGTGATTACAAGCCTGTATACATATGTGTGAAGACTGCTCAAGCTTCAACGAATGATGATGAGACCTTCACGTCATTCCAGCATTCATCGATCAAAGGGAGCTTGCTTAGCATGATTATTGTTGTTGTCTTGTCCTTATGAACGCAAAGAACAAAACTCATACCCTTATGAAAGTTAGTACGGTATGGAGCCGACTAGTCGATTCTTTGTCCACCAACTTTAAGTAAGGATGTCTGCTCATGAATAGTGCTTTTTGTACTATTCACTGTAGCGGACAAGCCTTCCCCTTAAGGCTTGACACGCACTCTAACCCTACCATATTGCATCAAATCTTCATTTAATGCACTGGGTATAAATAGAAGTGTTTCTTCTCCATGCAGAGTGCGTGTAACTCACTCTCTAACCCTACTTTTTACTTCAAGCATTTTCTAGCTTAAGTAAAGGATCTTCTTTACAGCAATTTATTTTCTTGTATTTGCTAAGACTTTGTGTGTAACTAAAGATTGTTTAGATAGGTTTTTATTACCTTATCTTTCCGAAAACAATCTTGTAAAATCTGTATTGATCTTCTCTATCAATATATATTTTAAATTTGAAAATACTGTGTTTGTATTCATCCCCCCCTTCTACAAACTGTTTCTCTTCTTGTAGACCCTCACGGGACCAACAAGTGGTATCAGAGCAGTGTTTTCTTTCTTTCCTTGTGTTTAGCTATTTTCTGTATTAGTTTATCTCCTTTCTTAGATAACTTTACCATTTACAAATGGCTTTACAATATGCAAACACACACACACACAAGATAATAGCTCTCTTGCCAAACCTCCCCGGTTTGTCCGTGACAACTTTAGTCTTTGGAAGAACCGGATGTCCCTCTTTCTGGAAGGTGTGGATCCTGAAATTCCACATTACATAGAAAATGGACCATATATTTCATTTGCTATTGCTCCAGCTGTTCCAGCAACAGCTACGACTGCCACGATTCCTGAACGGCAGATTCCAAAGCTTCCACATCAGTGAAGCGATAAGGACAAGAAGAAGATAACTATAGACACGCGTGCTTGGTCTATAATAGCTATGTCTCTTCCAGATGAGATCTATCACTTAGTGGTGAAACTCAAAACCTCTAAATCCAATTGGGATACACTCTGTGTCCAATATGAAGGAACCACTCAGGTTCAGGAGACTAGAAAGATCAATCTAGTAAGACAGTATGAAAGCTTTCTATGTGGAAAGTCTGAGACGCTGTCTGAAGTACATCAGAGATTTAACTGACTTCTTATTGATCTTAGGGCTGTCGGCAGGGAATATCTAATTCTGAAACTTTGATTAAGTTTCTAGAATGCCTTCCCGAGTCTTGGGACACCTTTTCCATATGTCTCAAGATGTCAAATGACATGTCCACTCTTTCTCTTTCTACTTTATACGGGATTTTGCTTAACCATGAGCAATCTCGTCAACTGAAAAGGAATCTTGTCAAAGAATCCAGGGAAATGAAAATCTCTCCTTTAGCTTTGATCTCTGAAGTTTCTTCAGTTGAAACTCCTTCTACCCCTTTTGTTTCTTCTCTTCCTCCCGTGGTCATCACAGAGATAGATTCTTCCGAGGATATTCCAGAATCTAATTTAACAGATTTTGATGAGTCCCTGGCACTCCTGACTAAGTCATTTAGGAGATTCATCAGTAAGAGCAACTTTCACAGATCTCCTCAGCTATCCCTCAAGGAGAAGCCAAAGTCTGAAAGAATAGACAAGGCTTCAGCTGTCTGCTACAACTGTCACCGACCCGGACATTTTTTACAGGTGAATGCAGATCAAAGAAGACTGCGACGCCATCTTCTAAAGCTCCTTCCTCCTTCAGGACCAAAGATGAAAAGTACTTAAAACTGAAGGAGAAGTATAAGAAGATGAAGAACAACCAGCTAAAGGCTAAAGGCCTTATTGCTGAAGAGCATGACTGGGCTGAATCATCCGATGTATCATCTTCAGATGAGGAGGATAAAGCCTACGTCTGCTTGATGGCCATAGATGCTGATGAAGGATCTTCTAACGTGTCTACCTCCTCTAAGAAATCTTCTTCTTCTACTCAGGTATGTTTCCAGAATGAACCCTCTTCTTCTTCTAGTCTTTCTACACCAGATAGGCTGACGGTTGATCTTTACAATGCCCTCAATGGCAAATTGAAAGCTGAAATTCTTAACGTTGATCTTCAAGAGCAATTGAAGATTTACCATTTTAAGATCAAAGAACTKACCTCTGTTGAGGAAAATCTTAAAGGTCAGGTTATTTTAAACCAAGCCATCACTGTTGAACGTGAGAAGGCTATCGCTGAGCGTGAGCGAGCAATCGTTGAACTCAAGGCAGAGAAAGCTACCATTGAAGGGTGGTGCAAAGATTCCATCAAGGCCTTTGAGATCGTTAACACTCAGATCCCCGCCAAGATAAAGACTGGTCTAGGATTATCCTATGATCAGCAAGAATGTGTTAAAGATAGGACCATTCTCAAGTTTGGTACCTTTGTCTCTTCTCTTCCCAACACTTCTTCCTCTCAGTCCTTGTCTTTTACTGAGAGTCATCTTGAAGGAACTCCTTCGAGTTCTGGGTGCAAAGACAAAGGGAAATCCAATGTCACTGCATCCCTTCCCAAGAAGTCTAACAAGTCTAATAGATCTAGGTCTATTCCTTCAACTTGTAAAGCTTCTTCTTCTTCAGGGACTAAGAAATCTGAATCGCATCAGAAATCTAAGTCCCAGCTCATGGTGAACTTTTCACCTAAGGAATCCAATTCCTCAAAGGTTCCTCCTAGAACCAATGAGAAGGGAATTCTTGGAGCTGGTCCCGCTTCTAGTCTGATACTTCCTGGCCCAAAAGCTACTCTCAGCTTTAGGAAGTGTAAACACTGTGGTGAGAAACACATATTGCCAGTAAGTGTCCTTCTGCTGCCAAAGCTGGTTCACCAGCTAAGGGCAAGAAAGTAGCTAAGGCTGAGAAATCAACCAAGGCGAAATCATCCACATAGGCTGCACAAGCAACCTTGAAGAAAACCATTGAAGCCTCTTCTTCAGGCTCAGTGAAGACAACTCCTGCTGAAAAATTTTCAGCATCAGATGTTGTAGTTCCTACCACTGAAGCCTTTTCGTCAGGATTAGTGAATACTTCCACTGAAACTACCTTAGTAGTATCAAAGGTTGTTCCTTTTTCCACTCAAACTTCTTCAGGTTCGGGGATGCCATCTACTGATGCTGGCTCTTCAGCATCAAAAGATGAAGCCTCTAACAAAGTTGGACCCCAATAGTTGGGTACCAATAGCAATCTTATTTTGTTTCCTTGTACAGGATGTCAAAGGCATATGATATCTTGATAGCGGATGTTCAAGACATATGACTGGAGATAAATCCCTCCGAACTCATTTCAAGGAAGAATGAGGACCTTCCGTAACCTTTGGAGGAAATTGAAAAGGATATACCAAAGGTTTTGGTATATTAACCAATGGTGCAACAACTTTCAAACGAGTTGCATATGTTGAAGGAATGAAGCACAATCTTCTTAGCATCAGTCAACTGTATGATAAAGATTATACAGTTAAATTCTCAAAGAATTCATGTCACGTTCTTGACAAATATGATAAGGTTGCTCTAACCGGTTCTCGTCTAGAGAATGTATATATCATCAATATGAATTCTTCTCTCACCGAGAATAGCTGCTTCTTCTCTAAAGCCTCGTCAGATATTAACTGGCTATGGCACAAACGGCTATCTCATCTCAACTTCAAGACACTTAGTGAGTTGTCAAGAAATGATCTCGTCACTGGTCTTCCTCAACACTCTTTTGCAAAGGAATCTCTTTGCTCAGCATGTGAAAAAGGAAAACATACAAGAGCTAGCTTCAAGTCGAAGCAAATTTCTTCAGTGACTGCGCCTCTTCAGCTATTGCATATGGATCTCTTTGGTCTAGTCAACGTGCAATCCTTAGCTGGAAAGAAGTTTACACTCGTCATTGTTGATGAGTGTGCCAAGTACACTTGGGTCTTTTTTCTCAGATCCAAAGATGAAGCACCTGAAGAAATCATTTCATTCATCAAAAAGATAGAAGTATTAAACAATGTTAAAGTACGATCTATCAGAAGTGACCATGACACTGAATTCAAAAACAGTACTATGAATAACTTCTTTGAGGACAAGGGAATCTCTCACAACTTTTCTTGAGTGAGAACTCCTCAACATAATGGGGTCGCTGAAAGACGAAATCGAGCAATCATTGAGGCTGCTCGATCAATGCTCAGCAAATCCCATCTCCCTACTCAATTCTGGGCTGAAGCTGTCAACACCGCTTGTTTCACTCAAAACTGATTGTTGATCGTGAAAAGATTCAAGAAGACAGCCTATGAACTCTTCCATGGACGAAAGCCTTCTATAAGCTTTCTTCACATATTTGGTTGTACTTGTTACATTCTCAACAACCGCGACCAACTTGGAAAGTTCGATCCCAAAGCTGATGAAAGAATCTTTCTTGGATATTCTTTAGTATCCAAAGCCTTCAGAGTATTCAATAAACGAACACAGACAATGGAGGAATCTATTCATGTCACCTTTGACGAATCTCAGTCAGCTATTCAAAACCCATCTTAAATGACGAGGATGAATTAGAAAACTGGATGTTCTCTCACTATGGACACCTTGAAGCTTCCTACAGTGCTCCTCCCAACACTGAATCTCCCGAAGCTGAAGATGTTCCAATCATCATTCCAGTTACAGCTTGTCACTCCACCGCATCTTCTTCAGAGATCGTTGCAGTGCCCATTAGCTGTGTCCCTCCTTCTACTTCAAACATTGATCCATCAGTGAATGAAATGCCTTCAGTTTCTGAACATGTTTCAGTCGTTGAATCTAAGGCTCCTTTGGCAATAGTCCCTATTGCTGAAAATACTGCTACTGAAGCCTCATCTTCTATTCCTAAACTTACTTATTCAGATGAAGCTCCTCTACCGGCTCAACGATGGACTAAAAGCCATCCAATTCATCAAATTCTTGGTGATCCAGATGCAGGTATCAAGACACGTCGTGGTCTAGGTAACATATGTCTCTTTGTCAACTTTCTTTCTTTAGTTGAACCCAAGAAAATCAATGATGCTATCTTTGACCCTAGTTGATCCTCTCTCTCAGTGATTTGATGATAATCCATTTTCACTTATACGATGTATTTTTGTTTCTGTCTTTTCAGTTCCAGCAATCTTCAATGAGTTTGTTCAGTGATCGCTGAAGAACTTGTATTGTAAATCAATCAGAGACAACGATACTTCAAGAATACAACACTCACACCAAAGAACCTTCAGCAAATATCGAAGACCGAAACTGAAGATTAGAGACTGGCGAGTACGTGATCTGAAGCGGTACTCAGTGATTACAAGCCTGTCGACATATGTGTGAAGACTGCTCAAGCTTCAGTGAATGATGAAGAGACCTTCAGGTTATTCCAACATTCATTGATCAAAGGAAGCTTGCTTAGCACGACTGTTGTTGTCTTGTCCTTATGCACACAAAGGACAAACCCATACCCTTTTGAAAGTTGGTACGGTACGGAGCCGACTAGCCGACTCTATTGTCCACCAACTTTAGGTAAGGATGTCTGCTCATGAATAGTTCTTTTTGTACTATTCACTGTAGCAAAGGACAAGCCTTCCTCTTACGGCTTGAGATGCACTCTAACCCTACCATATTGCGTTAAATGAATATTTAATGCACTGGGTATAAATAAAAGTGTTTCTTCTCCATGCAGATTGCGCGTAACTCACTCTCTAAACCTAATTCTTACTTCAAGCATTTTCTAGCTTAATTAAAGGATCTTCTCTTTACAACATTTCTTTTCTTGTTTGCTAAGAACTCGTGTGTAACCAAAGATTGTTTAGATAGGTTTTTATTACCTTATCTTTCCGCAAACAATCTTGTAAAATCTGTATTGATCTTCTTTATCAATATATATTTTAAATTAGAAAAATATTGTGTTTGTATTCATCCCCCCCTTCTACAAATTGTTTTACTATTCTTGTAGACCCTCAAGGGACCAACATCACTCCTGAATCACATAGATTGCCAGTTGAGACAACAGTTGAATAAACTGTTGTGCCTACGTTCAGTGTTGGCGTGAGGTTAGCACTGTATAGGGCTTCCAACCTGTCCTCGTGGTAGGTCAATAGACACCACTCTGGTTGTTCCGGCTGGTTCACTAAGAACCGCAATTGGAGCAACAGATACTCTTGACTCTTGTGTACCCATGTGTACGGGCTCTATACTCGAGGTGCATAGAATCGAAGTCGTAGCTGGGGCAGAGGCCTACTATTTTCAATATTTACATTCTCCGAGTGAGAAGTATATAGAGTATGTTCTAAATCCCCGTGAAGAATTGAAACAATTGGTTGTTGAGAACCAGTTGAGTGGCCGGGATGGGTGTGCAAATGCATAGTTGGGCTAGCTATGTCTTCTTCAATACCAACATTTATTGAATGAATGTCGATAGTAGATGTGGGTGCCTAGCTAACTGTTTCGGTTGGGATAGGAGCTTGTTCTTCATTTTGTGTTCCACTCTGACATTTACCATCTTTTTTTTTGTCCTTTACACTCAACCTCTCAACATTTTCTACTTGAGCTCCCTCATCACCTTCTACTGGAATGTCCTCCAGCATACGATCAAATTCATTATATACTCCACCAAATTCATCAACATTGAACGATAAAGATTGTAGACTTGGGCAAGTCTGTGGAGCTTCTATCTCAGAAAAGATATCGTCAATGTTCTTAATCACTGCTCCGAGTTGAATATTATGAGAAAGCATCGGTTGAGCAGGATTGCTAGCACCATCATCATTATCATTATCACCCTGAGTTGCCTCATTATCAAATATAGTATCTTCCGAACTTGAAGAAGTTGTGGAAGTACTTTCTGTTGAAGTACTGTGCTGATCAGAGGCTCCCCGCTCCATATTACCCCTCTCATTTACATTTTCCCTCTGCACACAACCTTGTTCAGGTAACCCGTGTTCCTGAACGCTCTTAGCTAAAGCTAGACCCTCTCCCTTAGCTAAGGCATGGGTTGATCCCGGGGTAAGTTCAACCGGTTCTGGTTGAGCTATAGGATCTATAACTCTCCTATAATCTATAACGCACTGAGCACTCTGATCAGCGAAGGCAAAAAGCTCGGGTGGGATTTCCATTATAGAATCAACATCTTCAACTTCTGTGTGTTGCCGAATACGCGTCATGACAAACGAAGGCCCAAATTCACTGCTTGCCCTGGCTGGGATGTCATCGTTGGCGTTCATCATGGCTTTAATGATTAATTACATAAATCTTTGAAACGGCACAAACTTCCTTGCTTTGGATGGAAACCGTTTGGCGTTGACCAGCTCGACGAATTCATTCCATATAATCAGTGCGTAATCATACTTGAGCGTTAATACAACTCCGTGAAAGAACTTTAGAAACGAACTGCTGCAGGTATCAATTCCAGCAGTCTTTGATGTCAGGCATCGGTTGAGGATTGAAAATAAAAGATGCCATATCGACGGAAGGAATCGCCATTTGAACTACGACAGATTAGTCAACTCTTTCGAGTATCCTAATCTTTTAATATCTCTGTAGAGCTCGTCATCAGTTACAAGTGGTTCAAAACTTGTCGAGCTCGGTCCTTGTAGACGCAGTATTCTTCGGAGTCGTTTTAGAGTCAAACGACTTACGTATTCGTCTACGTTTCCTTCAAAATAATAGGTGTCACCATCTTCGGCACGGGTTAGTGTATTCCAAAATTGTTGTAGGCAAATCATCGGGACAGAAATATTTGCAGAAAGGGCATAGGAAATGGGATGTCCACGAAGAATTTCTGGGATAATATGGTATTCAGAGGGCATTTCAAAGTTGAAGTGGTGGTTATTGGGTTTGATTTCGAGATAAAGGCTTTGTGTTAGTAAGGCTTCTTCTGGAATTGGATGGTTTAATGGCTGGGGTGGGTTGTTTAAATTGTCAGACCTGACGAAAGGAATATGAGATTCCTCGTCAGACTGATTGTGATGTTCACCCATTTTAACCTGTAAAAATAAGAAATGTAAGATCCAGATTAAAAAAAATAATACCAATATCTAAAAATCAAAAAAAAATTTCTAAAAAAATTGAAAAACTTAAAAAAAGAAATTAAAGTCTGAAAAAATAACAGTAATTCTTTTTTAAAAGAAATGTTCACTAAAAAAAATCTAATACTTAAAAAAAATCTAAACTAAAAACTTTAACTAAAAAAAATTAAGAAGAAAAAAAAA
>NC_037544.1:29820554-29823024 GCF_001531365.2 Cynara cardunculus var. scolymus | reverse complement strand
GTGCTTAAGCAGAACAAGCGCCAGCGAGAAAAGGTGGTGCCTTACACCAGGTTTCTTTCGATGGTGTTTTCAAAGATCTTTAAAGCTCTTTACCCCAAAGAAGGAAACCTTCCGGTTTTCAAGCTTGGATCCAGGATTCTGGATCATAAGCTGAGGGACAGTGATGTTGCACTATCTTCCATTGTGTCCATCACTACCTCTTCTCCTCAGGTGGCCATGACAAGGACAACCTCCCCCCCCCCCCGCGTCTAGCCAAGCCACCAAAACACTTTCAAAATGACCCTCTCAACCAACTCTTCGTTCTCCTCAGAGAGCCAAGAAGTCCAGAAAGGGGACAACCACATCACTAGCTGGGGCCTCTCAAAAGGCTTCAGTTATTGAAATTAGCCTTACCCCCGAGGCGTCTTCTGTTCACCCTCCCAGATCTTCAGTGATTTCTTCCATATCAGTGGTACCTTCACCAATCACTTCAGTGACCCAAATCACTGAAAGTGTAAATATCAGTGTTGCCACTGCTGAACACCCACGTCTCTTCTCGACCATTTTCTCTTCTCCTCCTTCCTTGGTCTTTACACATGTCGATAATGTATCAGCGACTGTCCTCCCTGATACTGAGACGCGCACCACTGGACCTGAGGATGCTCCTCTCGATGCTCCTCAACATACGGATGTCCATCCTCTCGAGGACATCTTTGCTCACGCAAGTGACAATCATTTAGATGTCACTGATGGCCCCTCAGGTATTCCATCTTCCTACCCTTTCTTTTCTTCTAACCTTGAGTCCTCAGCTCACACTTCTTCTTTTGCAGGTCCTTCAATGCATCAGTCTGCTGCTCAAGAAGTGGAAGAGGAAAAAAGAGAGAAAGATGATGGAGGAGATGAAGATGTCGATGATGACTATGATATGGTGTCAGACATCAAACTTCTCCTTCCAGCCGTTGATACCGTCCTCTGTAGGATCAACAAAGTTCACCAAGAGATGCCCCGTCAAGGTGATCTTGATGCGAACTTCCTTTCCCTCCAGGCAGATGTTCAAGAAGTTCAGAGTCATCTCCAGACTCTCCAAGAAGTTGTTCAAGCCAACAACGACGCCATTGTTGTTCTTCACTGCAGGGCTGACAATGCTCAGGCTATAGCTGATCAGCAGACTGATCTTCTTCAACAGATCCTGGATGTTGTCCGTCAACCAGCTCCAGTGATCGCACCCTCTTTCTCTGTCGATGATCGTGCCCAGCTCCATGATACGCGTGAGGCAATGAAAACTTTACCCAATGCTTTGCAATGGCTGGAGGATTCAATGGTTCTCCAGCGTCAGCGCTTGGACGAACTCTCTGGCCAATTCTCTCAAGTCTTAGCCAGAGAGGGGGAGATGAGGTCCAACGCTGGTGAATCATCCGATGATGTGCCTACCCCTCCTCAGGTCGTTGGTCCAGTATCAGCTAGAACTGCAGTAGAAGCTGAGACTCCTAGAGCTGAAGCAGTTGCTGCTCCTGTAATCCTGACCACCAAAGCTGCTCTAACTGAGGATGTCGATGCCATCCCTAGGGATGATGCCCATACCATCACTGCTGCTGGTGATGATGATGATGATGATGATGATGATGATGATGATGATGATGATGAAGATGAAGATGAAGATGATGATGAAGACGATGATGAACGTACCATTCCAGACACTGAAAATGATCTAGATGGCGACGACGACGATGATGATGAAGATGACTTTACCATCAAGTTACAGAAGCCATCAACCGTCACCAAAAGTGTTACTTTTGGGGATTCCGCATCCCAGGGAGAGCAAAGGCAAGGTGAATCGACTCCATCAGGGAACCAGGACCCCAAGTCGAAAGGCAAGGCGGTCGCTGAAGAAGGGAACTTGAAGGTATTGTTCAAAATCCCTCAACAACCTTTGTTTGAAGACTCTACCTCTCTGGTAGTGATTACTTCAAATTTTAAATTCATCAACCACCTGCGATCGACTAGAGCGGGTACCTGATCAACCCACTTCTCATGCTCCTACCGACCAGTAGATGTCTCAGCTGAAGGAGTCACTCGACCAGACTATAGTAAAAATCCCTCTTCGTACATCTAGTGGTGGTGAGTTTGACTTCTTATCTGAAGCTGAAAGACTCGAGGCATTAAGGGCTGAAGAAGAGCTAGAGCTTCAAAAGAAACAGATTGAAGACAGCTTGAAGCTTGCGAAGTCACTAGCTGAAAAAGTCCTTCCCAAGAAAAAGTCCAAGAAAACGGTGAATGTTGTCCAAGCCTAGGCTAAACTTCTTTCGATTGCAGAAGTTGAACGCAAGAAAAACCTGAAGCTGATGGATAAGGACATGCATTGGAGCAAAGCAAAACTGAAAAAGAGACTCAGTCCCCGCCTGATTATCAGCGTTAGCATCAGCGAACGTTCTAAAGATGGTGGAACACTGGTCTCAATGCTCATCACCAGGGACAATCTTGATGTCGTTAC
>NC_037544.1:29791289-29820194 GCF_001531365.2 Cynara cardunculus var. scolymus | reverse complement strand
ATGTCAGAGCTACATCTATGTCCAATGGATCATTTGGTTTATCTTTTGCTCTGGATAGATGATAGCATGCCTGGAAAAGTCGTAGATCTGAAGATACAAGGGAATTCCTACGTCGAAGAAAACTTGGTGAAAATGTACCTGGGTACATAGATCAAAGATCTCTAGAATAGTATCTCTTTGTAACAACCATCCACTTTTCCTTGTAACTTTGTGTACTATGTCTACTTTTAGTGATTGTACTTATATTATGTAAGTTATGGACATGTACTGTAATACTTGTAATATTTCTAATAATTAATAAAATGAGTATTCCATATATTTCACTGAAAAAGATCCCTAAAAAAAGTAATATGGACACAAGTCTATGAGTTCCAGTGTTACTTTTCGCATTCACTGACAATTTATAAATCAGTGAATAAGCTTTCAGTTTCAGTTTCCGTACTTGTAATTTTTCTTAGAATATAACTTAAAAAAAATTCCCAAGTTGAGACTGACCAAACTAAAAAAGATCCCAAAATAGTAAAAAGGGACATGCACTTTGTATGTAACTTTTTCTTACTATTATTTAATAAGATAACCATCTTTATGTTATCTTGTTATCATCAAATAGGGGAGATTGTTGATCCTCTCTCTCAAGTGATTTGATGATAATCCATTTTACTTATACGTTGTATTTGTGTTTCTGTATTTTCAGTTCCAGCGATCTTCACTGAGTATGTTCAGTGATCGTTGAAGAACTTGCACTGTAAATCTATCAAAGACATCAATACTTCAAGAAGACAACACTCACACCAAAGAACCTTCAGCAAACGTTGAAGACTGAAACTGAAGATTAGAGACCGACGAGTACGTGATCTGAAGCGGTACTTAGTGATTACAAACCTGTCTACATATGTGTGAAAACTGCTCAAGCTTCAGCGAATGATGATGAGACCTTCAGGTCATTCCAGCATTCAGCGACCAAAGGGAGCTTGCTTAGCATGGTTGTTGTTGTCTTGTCCTTATGCATGCAAAGGACAAAACCCATAACCTTATGAAAGTTAGTACGGTACGGAGCCAACTAGTCGACTCTTTGTCCACCAACTTTAAGTAAGGATGTCTGCTCATGAATAGTGCTTTTGGTACTATTCACTGTAGCAAAGGACAAGCCTTCCTCTTAAGGCTTGACACGTACTCTAACCCTACCATATTGCATTAAATGTTCATTTAATGCACTGGGTATAAATAGAAGTGTTTATTCTCCATGCAGAGTGCGTGCAACTCACTCTATAACCCTAATTCTTACTTCAAGCATTTTCTAGCTTAAGTAAAGGATCTTCTTTACAGCAATTTATTTTCTTGTATTTGCTAAGACTTTGTGTGTAACCAAAGATTGTTTTGATAGGTTTTTATTACCTTATCTTTCCACAAACAATCTTGTAAAATCTGTATTGATCTTCTCTATCAATATATATTTTAAATTTGAAAATACTGTGTTTGTATTCATCCCTCCCTCCTTCTACAAACTGTTTCTCTTCTTGTAGACCCTCACGGGACCAACAAGACGTCAAATACATTAAAGAACCAATCATGCCTCTATATGTTTTCTGATCTACAGCTTTTCCAGATGGATCATGTAACATCTGCCTTGAACAAACCCCAAATTACCAATTCCTATAAAATCTCCAATATAATATAATTTATTGATTATTGGGACCAAAATTGATCCTAAATTATTCTAAAAGTTTTATCAAAGCCATCTGAACCAAGGATGAAAAATCTGAAAATGCTGCTAAAAAGACTAAGTCTGGAGGAAGACCAGAGGCAATGGTCCAGAGGCTGCTGAAATGGCTAAGTCTGGAAGAAGACCAGAGGCCATGAAGGACCAAAGGTGAGACTATGAAGGACCAGAGGCAATGGTTGGACCAGAGGCAATGAAGGGCCAGAGGCCATGAAGGACCAGAGGCCATGAAGGACCAGAGGCCATGAAAGACCAGAGGCCATGAAGAACCAAACCTTTGAAACCCACAGATATGGGCATTACATTAATTTACCTCAAAATATGGGATACTAATTTCTAGAAAAACATCGAAATATCCATTCTATTTTAGTGATAAAACCACCCAAAACACAATTCCAAATCGGATATAATGGATTTTTACTTACAATCCAAATTATGTAACCAAAAGAATACGGGACAAGACTATATATATATAAGCTACTATTTACCCAAAAGCAAGATCGATATCTTCAAGCTCCCCGATAAATCTTCAAGTCAAACAACGGGTTCTTTCTATTTATCCATCTTCTTTCCTGAGAAAGGTTGCCACTTAAATGGTAAGCCAACGCTTAGTGAGTTAAATAGTTAAGCATTACGTATCAATATCGCACATGATTATAAACATACATAATAAACTCTTATCAATAAAAGAGTTCAAGACATCATCCAGATATAAACCGAGACTTACAAGAAMCCGAGTGAACCATTACGTACTGGATGCCAAGATCATAGGATTCCATATTCAAATCACCATATTATACCATACCATTGTTGCTCAATACAACAACGAGACAGGTTCAACGACCAAATATATTCAACAATGTTAGAATACCAATAAATATCAAGAACCAAGAGATCAAATCGCTATACATAACGAAGATAGTGCATCACCCCGTCCTTCACCTCCCGGGCTCATGCCAAAGTCCGAGTCAGAATCATACATTACGGGAAACCTCGCACTGCCCGCCTTCCTCTACCGGGTATGTGACAAGGTTCCCTACTCATTGCTCTTCCTCCTCTTCGAGCAATGAGTATTCACAACCGCAGAAAGTCTCACCCGTCCAACCCAGGATCTTGACTTCGCCATCAACTTCCAGTGTACCACACGAAGTAGTACCCGTATTATGGCATACAATTCAAGGAACAAAACAACGAGTCCGGATCCAGAAAGCAAACTGATATACCGAGATAGTAATATGAAATTAACTCAAGAGACGGAATCAAAGATAAATCAAGATCGTGTGACTCCATTCAAGACCAAAAACATTTATATGAAAATATATATGTTCAAATCAATATGTAACAAATAACTATATAACTCACCGGGCAACCGTATAATACCGAAAAGCTCCGGATTAAGCTCACAAAGCAAGTCCAATCTACCACACTTAGATTTCTTCCAAAGTATCAAAACATGTCTTAATTACCCCCTGGAGTAAATGTACAAAATCTCATAAGCAATCAATATAAGAAACCTATGATATACACATATCCTATTTGAACATTTTACCTAAATTTCTATGTACAGCTGCTGCATGCAGAACTGTTTTGCCCATTTTAAGCTCGAAATCATGCCTTGGTCATAAAATAAGAAATAAACTAGACTCAAATATCTAACTAAGAAAATTGGCCTCACCTCATTTGGATTTTTCGACGATTTTATACAAATTTTCAAAGTCCACACATTTTCAATGCATTCAAAAGTCAAAAATTCTCATTTTCATATATTTTCCTCAAACCATTTCGATTCCAAACCATTCCAACTTCTGAATCTCAACTTAATATAACATATTGACATAAACAACCAACATCCAACCTTTATTTTATCATTTATATTATCTCCCACATCATTGACTTAATCAAGTCAAAGTTCATATAATGAACTTGCATAAATCTTGATAATCTCTTGAATCTAATGACTATTTCATGCCAAAAACACTAAAATGCACTCATTTTATACATTTAAGATCAAACCCATATGAAACCCTAACTCTATCTCAACATGCAATCCATAAAACAAGAATGTCAACCAAGAACAAGTGCAAAAATAGATTATACCTTACTTGATGATTAAATCCTTCCAAGATCTTGTAGTTCCTCTTTTATTTGAGTTGAATCAAGCTTATGTGTGTGAAAATCGCACCTCTAGTGTGTGTGTGAGTTCTGGACTTAGATGACATGAAAAATGGACCAAAACTTCAATTTATAATGCTAAAACTCGAGTTGGGCCGGTTTGGCCCGGCTAGGTACCCATTTTGACCATCAATACTTAAATTATTCATAACTTTTCGCTCGGACCTCCATTTTTTATGAGGTTTTCTCTTACACATTCATAAAGAGATAATCTATAACATCCAACAAAAATATTCCAGAAAATATCTCCCAAGAAAATCAGTTTTACGTATCTATTTGACGTAAATTTTTTCCCAAATCCTCTAATATACTCCCAAGAAGTATAATTCTAAAATTCCAAACCTAAACTCCCACTAAATCATAAGTTCTCTTTAACCCAATAATTAAATATACTAAGCAATTAATTGGGCATATTAGAAATTGGATGTTACAGATCAACATGTATTTTCGTTCCATGAGCCATAGGAGTTTTGCTAGATGAACAGTTTTCCAAATTAAATTTCTTCAGGATATCAAAAATATTTTTTGTTTGACAGATAAAAATTCCCGAAGATAATTGTTTTACTTGATGCCCTAAAAAGAAGTTCATTTCACTCATCATACTCATTTTAAAACGAGAAACCATTAAGGCAGAAAAGCTTTTGCAGCATTTTGGGTTCGTAGATCTAAATATTATGTCATCTACATAAATTTGTATCAAAATAATATCCAACTTCTCCTTTTTAATAAAGAGGGTCGTGTCAATATTATCTTTCGAGAAACCTGATTTTATCATAAATTATGATAATATGTCATACCAGGCTCTCGGTGCTTGTTTAAGACTGTATAGGGCTCTATCGAGGATGTATACGTGATCCGGCTTTGACTGATCCACAAAACCCTCCGATTGAGTAACATAGACTTCTTCCTTGAGAAGACCATAAAGGAATGCTGTCTTGACGTCCATCTGGTACACAATAAAACTCTTGTGTTCAGCGTACGTGACAAGGCTAGGATCGTTCGTGTTCTCTTAGTGGGCAGAATGTCCCCACAATGGCGGTGCACGAGCACACCGACACTATGATCGCTTGCAAGTAATAAAGTGGTACAAAGTACCGAGATCGTTCTCACAGAGAAGGTACTAAGATTTAGAGACTTTTCATGAACTTCTTGCACGAGTTTCGAGATGTAAAATAAAGTTGGATTTTTGTTTATAAAAAGACTGAAATAAGACCGACTAGCTAATTAACAAAATAAACTTCTAATGTTAAATGATAGGCATGGGTGCAAGTGTTGCTTAAGATAAAATTAACAATAAAATGGTTAGACTTTTACGAGTAGTTTATAAAAGCTCCGATCTCTCGAAAGTGAACTTTTATAACCGGGCCTCATAAAATTCCATAAAGTTTTTACGTTTACCACTTCGAAACTTGCCGATCTAGCTAAAAAGTAAAAGGAATGCGATTTTTACGCAAATCTCTTTGTGATAAAAATACCTATTGCTTAACCCCTAGCTAGATGCATACAAAATTCGCGTCTCCACGTAATTATTCAAAGACCCTCTCGAGTTCATTGTGCATCATTTAAGCCGTATTTCGGACCCGCCCATCCCTGGGTCTAAGATCTAATATTAACACTTCAAAGAGATCAGCTTATCCGTATTTTAAGCATCGTCTTAAGTGACCAAGTTACGAAGTGATAAAAGATAAAAACACCCAAATATTATAAAACATCATAAGTTAAACTCACACCCACACCCATACAAGTAATTTAGCTAGACATAATAAAAATAATTAAAGACATAAAATAATACTGAAATATAAATTTCATTAATGTAAAACTAAATTACAAGTACAAGGAAGTAAAATAGTAGAAATTAAAGACATAAATTAAAGACATGAATTAAGGACTTAATTTAAAGATATAAATTAAAGACATTAATTAAAAAACATAATAATAATAAAAGAGAAGAGCAGAGAGACACACTAGAGAGTAATGTCTTAGATGGTGTTGGCACTTCTCCAAATGGCTCCCCCAAGCCTTTTTGTATAGGGGATAGGAATGGGAGCAAGGACACCCAATCATTACCTTAAGGGTAATTAGTAAAAACCTAAAAAATACAAAAGAAAATAAAATAGAAGAAGGAAGACAACTCATAAACAGTTGGGGAAAATATCTGGAGGAATCATCAAGCTGCACGTTTCCCAAGAAGCTGCAACAAAGCTGGTAGACTTCCCATAGTGGTGCCACAATAGGCAGTGCTGTCAGAAAAATACAGGTTTTTGGAATAATACATCTTCCTTTGTGTTTCATCATCTTTTTCAAACTTTTTGGAATAAAAGAATAAAAACAAAAAAATTGGATATTTAATAATAGCAAAAAGGGAGGAAATAAATAGGAAATAACTCTTAAAAATAAGAGTTATCACACCCCCAAACTTAAGATATTACTTGTCCTCAAGTAATCAAAATAAACAGACTATGAACAAAGAGGAACAAGAAATCATAACTTATGGATGAGCGTTGAAGTATCGTTGGCTTGAATGTTGTGCAACTTCCCTTCTTTGATCTTCGAAGTGCAAAAATTAATCGGTGAGACTTTTATCGGGTTAGTGTTTTTGGCTAAAAAAATTCCCCCCAAACTTGTCTTTGAATGAGAACAATTGCTTTCAATGATTTCGACTTTTCGGCTCTTTTTGTTGTGTCTTTGACACTTTCACGAAACCCAATAAGTGATATTCACTTTTTGTCATTGGGTTAAAGCATTTTGCTTTATTTTTTCTATATTTTTGTGTCTTCCAATTTTTTGAAGATATTTGGTACTTCAAAAAAAAATCTCAACACTTTGGCATACAACCTCCCCCAAACTTAAACCGAACAATGTCCTCATTGGAGTAATGGGTTTAAAGTGTTTGGTTTTTGTAACAATGGAAAGTGTTTGGGCCAAAAAGAAAGATGGCCCATGTCATTTTAATTTTTGCAACCCAAAAATCTCATCAAGGAAATCGCACCTGAAAATGAAGAATAAGTCAACGATATACCAATAAATTGTCAACGCCCAAAAAAATGAAAGTAAGTTAGATGACCAATTAATCAAAAGACCTAATTACAAATCAACGACCGCCATATATGAACACAAAAGGAGGCGGTCGGATAAAGTATTAAACACCTAATCCAAAAAAATATTGTTTTTGAGTTTAAAAAAAATCATAATGAAACACCAAGGAAGACGATCAATCATATTTACCCGTGTCGTCCCGAGAAGCGGATGCCTCACCCGTGGCATCCGGTGTGGTGGTCCGTCGAAACTTCGGAAGCCTAACTTGAAGATGGCAAAGGCCTCCGGGAAAGCGCGGGATCTCTGAAGCTAGCATAACATTCTTGTGCGATAGGAACTTGTTCACAACCCGGTTCCGATCTCGGGTATACATCCAAAACTTCTCTGAACACGTTATTAGTTCGGCAACTCGATCTTCCACTTGCGTGATTCTCTCGTTAACTTTAGCTAAAGCATCAACTATCGTCCCCATCTTCTGGTTACATTCCTCCCATTGACTTGCCATGAGGGACAACCACACCTCCGAACCATACCCCGTGGCCGTAGGTGGTATCGGCGGGATGTCGGTATTGGTCGGAGGGGAAGTTGCGGCTGGCTTGGAGGCTGGAACAGCAGGGTCTTTGGGCCTTCGAAGGCTGTTGGCAGCAGGTCCAGGTGACATTTGTGGTCCGGTAGCATCATCGACTAAGTTGGTATTTTCTTGGTCCGGCTTGTGCATGCGGTTAACCGTTCCTTGATCAAGCAAGGAATGGTTAAAGGAGATAATGTCATGCTCCGAAACAGGCACATTTACGGCTGTCAATAGCTTCGTGATCAAACCTGGAAAAATCAAACGTGAACTAGCTCGCACAGTTGATGTTAGTATGGTCGAATAAGCGAGAGCGCCCACGTCGATCGAGAGTTCTTTTAGGCTGCAATAAACCAAAATACATTTCGCCCGGGACAATGTACGATCATGCAGCATGATATTGTGACGCACAAACTGAAACCATAGGGCTGCCTCTAAAGTCAAATGTCCGGACATCAAAATCTTTCGACGGTTGTCTTGCGATCAACCGTATCCGGGTAAAAGAAGCACACGTGCGATATCTTCTTCCGGCACATCAAATCCACCATCGATAAATTATCGGTAAGAGCAAACAAAGGGAGCGGTGAGACCAAGCACCGAGTTTAACTTTGGTGCCGTCCAATTGACCCTCGTTCCTCGAATGACGATTGTGTCATTTTTAGAACTCCCGATAGTTGCGAAAAATTCCTTCACTAACGTCTCGTTTACTTTGCATGGGATGGCTATCATGTTTTCCCAATGATGTGCAAGTAAATGGTGCTTAACGCACATCAAATTTTCACAAAGTTTCGGGTCAAAAGCCCGTTCACACAAAAATCGATTATTTCGTATAAGATCCAACCGATCATCAAAGGATGAAGATGTACCTCTTGATCGCGAAGCAGTCCGTCGCCTACGCGGTGACGGGACTGGAGTTTTTTCCTCTTCCGGCTCATAATCACCATCAAGAGCCTCCGTCACCTTTGTTTTACCCTTTTCCCGCCATTGTTGGGATCTAGTCTTCGGCCCACCCGAAGCTTGACTCGATGAACGAGTTTGCCTGCTTTCAACAGTAGGGGCTGTTTCGAGGGTTTTATCGGGCTTTTTATCGGCACTAATGGTTGACGGTGTCTTCAGTTTGTCCCCCCTCCGGTATACCTTCAAAATAAAATGTAATATCGTCCAAACCTTCATCCTCACCTTCCCCCATTTGGTTCAAATCGAAGCATGAGCGATTTGGGGAAACAGTGGGTGAAGGGGCTAGGGTTGGTTCATCATCACTTAGGATGGGTGAAGCAATGGGTTTTGAGGGTGCAATCATGGGAGGGGCATATGAAGTACTTAATGAAATGGAAAATGGTTTTGGGGTTGAGGATAATTCGGCCAAATGAGATGATAGAGCCACCCTTGTGAGGACAGCCATACCATCATCATCATACGAGAGTATGGTGGTGGTTAGGGGTGAGTGTTGTGTGGATGAAGCTGGAGGAGGAGTACTTACAGTCGCCGGAGGAAGGTCACGGAAGGCGGCAATGGTGTTCGCGGCGATTGCACTTGCGGTAGAAGATCCTCCCGTCGCCAATTAAGATGGCTTGGCCGACGAGGATGCAACAGGCGCGGTCGACGGCGACGTACTGGTGGTAGAAGCGGCGGCAGTCTTTTGCCGGCGAAGCGAACGTCGGGAAGGGTGGTTTCTTACCGGTTGCTTTGGTCGTGCCATGGAGGAACGATTTTGGCCGGCGGTTTCTTTGAGGAAGAAAGTGGGAGACGAAAGAATGAAATGAGGGAGAAAGGAAATAAGTGGGTTTTGTTTAAAAAAACTTTTTTTTAAAACCTTGGGAAGGAAAAATGAAAAAAGTGATTTGAGAGATCATGATTACAAGTTATTTTTGTTTTTATTTTAAAAAAAAGATGACCAAATAGAATGACCTCTTGCTCATGATGTCTCCTCATAGGGTACATGTACTTGTACAAAATATAAGTATTATACCCAAAATTTTCAAAAAGACATGCTAAAAATACACTCTTGAAAATTTTATTTTCAAATTTTCATCAGAAATTGGTCATTTTTAAAAATAAAATCTTGTTCTTCATCATCACCCTTGAAAAATGTAAAAATTTCTTTTAACCTCTTCCCATTTATTTTTTTTTTCTAAACAATTTTGCCTAAAAAAACCACTTAATCATCCAAGAATGTCCTTGGCCAATGATTTGACTCTCAAACCCTCTTTTCACATTCTCACATGTTTACCTCAAGGTGACATCATGTCATTTCCTTAAACACTTCAATTTCCAGCCAATTTCCTATTATCATGAAAAGAATGCATATGTTGACACAAGAAAAATAAAATGTTGTTGGCTCTTCTTTTCAAATTCGGATGACCTAGACAATGGGCACAAATTTCCCACTGTCTACTCAAAAACACCAGATTTCTCCTTTATTATTATTTTTTTTCTTTTTCTCCATTTTTGCTTTCAAAATAAAATATTTACACAGTTTTGAAAATTCTTTTCCACAAATCACTGAGCTGGATCGATTATTTCCTCCGGGAGGAAATGTTTTATCCTATACCCGTTAACTTTAAAAGTGGTGTTGTCCTGAGGGTTTAAAAGATCCACAATTCCGAATTTTCCCACATTTACTATGGTGAATGGTCCAAACCATCTCGACTTAAGTTTTTCGAGAAAGAGCTTTAGTCGAGAATTAAAAAGAAGAACTTTTTGACCATTTTCGAAAATTCGGCGATTTATCATACGATCATGCCAAAATTTTGTTTTTTCCTTGTAGAGTTTAGCATTCTCGTAGGCATGAAATCTCCATTCTTCCAACTGATTAAGTTGGAGTTTTCTTTTTGCTCCCGCCGAATTTGCGTCCAAATTAAATTACTTTATCGTCCAAAAAGCCTTATATTCTAATTCGAGCGGGAGGTGACATGTTTTTCCAAAAACTAATTGGTACGACGACATTCCCAAAAGGGTCTTGAATGCGGTACGGTATACCCATAATGCATCATCCAACTTGAGCGACCAATCCTTACGATCCAGTCTTAAAAAAATTTCTAAAATATTTTTAATTTCTCGGTTCAAAAGTTCGGCAAGACCATTCGTTTGGGGATGGTATGTCGTAGCTACTCGGTGTTGGATGTTGTATTTGGTGAGAACGGTAGATAGCATTCGATTCATAAAATGTGTCCCTTCATCACTTATCAAAGCTCGGGGTGTTCCAAAACGAACAAAAATATTTTTATGTAAAAAATCGATTACCGTCTTCGCATCGTTCTTCGAGCATGCCTTAGCTTCCACCCACTTCGAAACATAATCAACCGCTACTAAAATATACTGATTATTGAAAGACATAGGAAACGGTCCCATGAAATCTATGCCCCAAACATCGAAAAGTTCGACTTCAAGAATGTTATTTAAAGGCATCTCGTTTCGTTGGGACAAGTTTCCCATTCTTTGACATTGTTCACATCTCTTTACAAAATTAAATGCGTCTTTAAACAATGTAGGCTAAAAAAAATCCACTTTGTAAAATTTTTGCCGCCGTACGTTGTCCACCAAAGTGATCACCATACGGTGAAGCGTGACAATCTTTCAACAAAGATGGGATTTCAAAATTCGGGACACATTTTCGCAAGACCTGATCAACTCCTATTTTGAAAAGCAATGGATCGTCCCATAACTAGTGATTATAGTCATGAAGAAATTTCTTAAAACGTTGACCATGAAGATGATGTGGCTTAAGTCCACAAGCAAGTTAGTTGGCAATATCGGCATACCATGGAAGTTCATTTGGATGATTTTCTTGTATTGCCAAAATGTACTCGTCGGGAAAAGTTTCTTTTATCACATGGTTTCCCCCGCTTGACACTTTGCCTTTGATCCTTGATAAATGATCGGCCACTTGATTGTCACATCCCTTGCGATCAACTATCTCTAGATCGAATTCTTGCAAAAGAAGAACCCATCTAATAAGTCTCGGCTTAGCGTCGGTCTTATTAAAGAGATATTTGATGGCAGAGTGGTTCGTATGAACGGTAACTTTAGTGCCAATCAAGTAGGATCGGAAACGATCGAATGCAAATACTACCGCAAGTAATTCTTTTTAGGTGGTGGTATAATTTAACTGAGCCTCCACCAAGGTTTTACTTGCGTAGTAGATGGGGTGAAAAATCTTGTTTCGCTTTTGTCCCAAAACGGCACCTACGGCCCAGTCACTTGCATCACACATAACCTCAAAAGGCTTTGTCCAATCTGGGGTAATGACAATAGGTGTCGAGACAAGAGCTTTCTTAATGGTTTCAAAAGCTTGAAGGTAAATTCAAAAGTTTGATCGACATGCAACAAATTACACAAGGGTTTTGCAATTTTTGGAAAATCCTTAATAAATCTACAGTAAAAACCCGCATGTCCCAAAAAACTTCGAATGCCTTTGACCAAAGATAGTTCGGGCAATTGCAATATTACCTCGATTTTTGCTTTATCAACCTCCAAACCATTTTTAGAAATCATGTGACCCGAAACAATTCCTTCTTGTACCATAAAATGATATTTTTCCCAATTTAAAATTAAATCTTGGGTTTCACATCTTTCCAAACTTCTCTTTAAATTGTCAAGACAATTTTCAAAAGATGTACCTATGACGGAAAAGTCATCCATAAACACTTCCATCGTATCCTCAATCATGTCCGAAAAAATTGACATCATGCACCGTTGAAAGGTCGTCGGTGCGTTACAAAGACCAAACGACATATGCCTAAAAGCAAAAGTTCCGAAAGGACAAGTGTAAGTTGTTTTTCTTGGTCCTCGGGTGCTATGTGAATTTGGTTGTAACCCGAGTAACCGTCCAAATAGCAATAATATTCTTTTCCGGCCAATTGATCTAGCATTTGGTCAATAAAGGGCAAAGGGAAATGGTCCTTTTTGGTTGCTAGTTCAATTGCCTATAGTCCATGCAAATCCGCCATCCGGTGACGGTCCTAGTAGGGATGAGCTCATTTTTTTCATTGGTGATAACCGTAGTTCCACCTTTCTTCGGTACACATTGCACCGGACTCACCCATCCGCTACTGGAAATGGGGTATATAATACCTGCGTCTAACCACTTCAAGATTTCTTTCTTCACAACTTCTTTCATAATGGGATTTAGTCTCCTTTGTGGTTGCACCTTGCCAACCCTATTTTCTTCCAAGATAATCTTATGTTGGCAAAGGGAGGGACTAATTCCTCTAATATCTGCGATGGTCCAACCTATGGCTCTTTTGTGAGCTTTTAATACCTCTATCAACCTTAATTCTTGTTCACTACTTAATTTCGAAGAAATAATTACGGGTAATTTTTCCACCTCCATAAGATAAACATACTTAAGGTGACTAGGTAATGGTTTTAAATCCAAATCAGGGGCTTTCTCTATGGATGGTGGTTGGACAATTGTATCCTTAAAGTCAAGTTGCTCAAATGCCGCTAAATCTTCCAAATCTTCTAACTCATCATTTTCTTCCAAAATGTCCTCAAGATTTTCCCCAATGTTATTTTTGTAGGTAACGTCAATCAAACTTATTTCTAGATCTTCACCTAAAGCAGATATGACTGAACAATCGCCTACCTCTCCATGAAACTTAAGAGAATTAAACACATTAAATTTCACTTCTTGATCATTAACTCTCATGGTCAACTCTCCCTTTTGCACATCAATTAATGTTTTTCCGGTTGCAAGAAAAGGTCGTCCTAAGATGATGGACATTTTTGTCAGCTTCATAGTCCAAAACTAAAAAATCGGTCAGAAAAATAAATTTATCGACTTGGACCAAAATATCCTCTATTTTACCTTTAGGATACGCAATGGACCTATCAGACAATTGTAAAGTCACGTCGTTGGATGGACTTCACCTATTCCTAGCTTGTTAAAAACTGACAATGGCATAAAATTAATGCTTGCCCCCAAATCACATAGAGGATGGTCTACTTATTTTCCTCCTATCGAACACGGGATGGTAAAACTTCTCTGGTCTTTTAACTTGGGAGGAATTTTACAAGTAAGGAGTGCACTATATTCTTTGGTCAAAGCAACCGTTTCAAATTCATTCAACCTTCTCTTTTTATGCAAAATATCTTTCAAAATTTTAACATAGCTTGGCATTTGCTCGAGAGCTTCTACCAACGGTATGTTAATGTGGAGTTGTTTAAAGATGTCCAAAAACTTCTTAAACTGCTCATCCACATTTTTGCTTTTCATTCTTTCTGGAAAAGGTAAGTTCTGCAAATTTGGAGCTGGTTGAACAGATCTGGTCGGTTGGACAGTGGGCACAATCTTCCCACTGTCGGGTTTTTCAACAGAGAGCTGCACATTACTGGATGTTGAAACAGGGACTGTTTTCTAGACAGAAATAGATTTTTGAGTTTCTTCCGTGGAAGGACTCAAAATTGGAAATTTTGACATATCAAAAGCATGTGAAACCTCGTTTTCATGTGTCGGTTCTTCGACGGTTTCACATATATCATCGTTGACTTTGGAACTTTCCTCACTCAACACGGTCACGGCTTTGATATGTTCTTTACCCTTCGGGGTTTACTTGTCACTAGGCAAAGTTTCTAAAGGTCTACCCTTGAGATCGGCGGCAAATTGGCCGAGTTGGGTTTCGAAACTCCTTAACGTTACATTGGTTTGGTTTATAAAACCTTTAAGTAATGATTCGAGTAAACCATTACCGTCCGATGCATTTTGTCTAGGCATGTGTGAGTGTGAGGATTGTCCATTTTGGTAATTGTGTGAAGCACCTTGCCCATATCCCGGGGGATTTTGTGGTCTATTTTGGACTTGAGTAACCCCGGGGGGTTGAAGTCCAGGATTTCCGGTCCATGAAAAATTGGGGTGATTCCTCCAATTTGAATTATATGTGGGAGAAAATAGGCTAATTCTAGCGTGACTCCCAAGATAATTTACCGAGACGGGATTTCCGGGGTAATATTCATAAGAATGGCCCTCACCACAAAAGACACAAGATTCAGACATAGGTGGGTTGGACATTATGGATTGAACTTGATTATTTTCTCCATTCAAACGTAAATTGTTTTTAACCAAATTAGTTAAAGCTACAATTTGAGCATTTAAAGTAGAGATGGCATCAATTTCATGGATACCTGAAGCAGACTTAGAAACAACAACACGAGGATTTGACCATTCGTTATTATTATTTGAAATTCGTTCCAGAATGTCATGTCCTTCGTTGTATGTCTTAGCTGTGAACGCTCCACCGACCGTTGCGTCAAGAATAATTTTAGCGGAACTGGAGAGGCCATTATAAAATGTCTCCAATTGAATGCAATGAGGGATTCCGTGATGAGGACATTTCCGTAGAATGTCTTTAAATCTCTCCCATGCATCCGAAACCGCTTCATCTTCTTCTTGTCGAAACGTCATAATTTCATTTCTAATTTTTACATTCCTCGTCGGAGGAAAGTATTTTTTCAGAAATTTTTCCGTCAAGTCATTCCAAGTTAGGATCGAGTTTGGTGGTTGAGAATTTAACCATTCTCTAGCTCTATCCTTCAATGTGTAAAGGAAAAGCGTTAAGCGTAAGGCTTCTTGTGTAACTCTGGGAATTTTAAAATGATTCGTCATTTCGATAAAAGATTTTAAATGAGAGTGCGGATCTTCCGACGATAATCCCTCAAACTGACAAATTGCGGAAATCATTTGGAACATTACGGGTTTTGGTTCAAAAGCTGTGGCTGTCATTTTAGGCCTACCAATTCCTGCGGCCAACTGACCGAATTCGGGAGTTGCATAGTCCCGTATACCTCTATTTTTATCATCGACAATATTAACCGTGGCCTCCCGTGGAGGTGGATTATCCCCCATGGTTTGGTTACGATTATTTCTACCTCTTCTACGTCTTCTAATGGTTCTTTCTAATTCAAAATCAAGAGGTAAAAGTTCACCGTATTGTAGCCTTGGCATACAACACGGAAATTACGAATGAAACAAAAGAACAAGGCTCAAATAAAAATCAATATCTCAGGATAAAAATCGCGTTACCTTCCCCGGCAGCGGCGCCAAAAACTTGGTAGAGCTAGGATCGTTCGTGTTCTCCTAGTGGGCAGAATGTCCCTACAGTGGCGGTGCAAGAGCACACCGACACTATGATCGCTTGCAAGTAATAAAGTACAAAGTACCGAGATCGTTCCCATAGAGAAGGTACTGAGATTTAGAGTCTTTTCATGAACTTCTTGCACGAGTTTCGAGATGTAAAATAAAGTTGGATTTTTGTTTATAAAAAGACTGAAATAAGACCGACTAGCTAATTAACGAAATAAACTTCTAATGTTAAATGATGGGCATGTGTGCCAGTGTTGCTTAAGATAAAATTAACAATAAAATGGTTAGACTTTTACGAGTTGTTTATAAAAGCTCCGATCTCTCGAAAGTGAACTTTTATAATCGGGCCTCATAAAATTCTATAAGGTTTTTACGTTTACCACTTCGAAACTTGTCGATCTAGCTAAAAAGTAAAATGAATGCAATTTTTACCCAAATCTCTTTGTGATAAAAATAGCTATTGCTTAACCCCTAGCTAGATGCATACAAAATTCGCGTCTCCACGTAATTATTTAAAGACCCTCTCGAGTTCATTGTGTATCACTTAAGCCGTATTTCGGATCCGCCCATCTCTGGGTCTAAGATCTAATATTAACACTTCAAAGTGATCAGCTTATCCGCATTTTAAGCATCGTTTTAAGTGACCAAGTTATGAAGTGATAAAAGATAAAAACACCCAAATATTATAAAACATCCTAAGTTAAACTCACACCCACACTCATACAAGTAATTAACCCCTAGCTATATGCATGCAAAATTCGCGTCTCCGCGTAATTATTCAAAGACCTTCTCGAGTTCATTGTGCCTCACTTAAGCCGTATTTCAGATCCGCCCATCTCTGGGTCTAAGATCTAATATTAACACTTCAAAGTGATCAGCTTATCCGCATTTTAAGCATCGTCTTAAGTGACCAAGTTACGAAGTGATGAAAGATAAAAACACCCAAATATTATAAAAACATCCTAAGTTAAACTCACACCCACACCCATACAAGTAATTTAGCTAGACATAATTAAAGACATAAAATAATACTGAAATATAAATTGCATTTAATGTAAAACTAAATTACAAGTACACGGAAGTAAAAGACAAGAAATTAAAGACATAAATTAAAGACATAATTTAAAGACAAGAAATTAAAGACATAAAATTAAAAAGCATTTAAAAAGCATAATATTAATTACTAAAAGAGATGAGACATATTTAGAAAGTAATGTCTACAAAAGATGGTGTTTGTCACCTCCCAAAATGGTTCTTGGCACACTTTTTACACACTTCAAAATGCCTCTCCCAAACTTCTTTAAATAGGGGAGAGGCAAAGGGGGTGAAGTACACCCAATCATTACCCAAGGGTAATTAGTACTAGGTTAAAGAAAATACAAAAGAAAATAAAATACAATAAGGAAGACAGCTCATAACAGCTGTAGGAAAATATCTGGAGGAATCTTTAAGCTGCACGTTTCCCAAGAAGTTTTAGCAAGGCTGGAAGACTTCCCACAGTGGTGTCACAGTGGGCATAGCTGTCAGAAAAATACAGATTTTTTGGAATAATACCTCTTCCTTTGTGTTTCAACATCTTTTTAAAACTTTTTGGAATAAAAGATAAAAACAAGAAAATTGGGTATTTAATAATAGTAAAAAGGGAGGAAATAAATAGGAAATAACTCTTAAAAATAAGAGTTATCATCTGCCCTCTCTTATATAACTTCTCATCCTTATCTTTCAGTTTTTCATTTAAATCAATAATTTGTAATTTAAGCTTACTAATTTTAACCATTAAGTTTTCATTCACTAACTCTAATGATTTATATTGTTCCTTTGAATAAGATAATTTGATATTTAAGATGTTGGATTTTTCATGAAATGTTTTGGATTCAGATAGTAAAGATTCTGCCCAATCCAAATTTCCAGCATTTTCATCAAAGAGTTTGATGTATTTTTCTTTTTGCGTTTCTAATTCCTTTTGTAAATGATTTGAACGCAATTTTTCAGTTTTTAATTGTTGCTGAAAAAATTGGAGTTTAAGCATCATCTTTTGCATCTGACTAATGCATGAATTTTCCGATACCTCTTCATCTATCTCAGCATTCTCCTCATCTCCTTCATCTGAAGAACCATTTTCAGTCTTAGCCATTAAACAGATGTGAGCTACAACTTCTAACTCTTCCTCCTCATCGCTTAAGTTTAACCAATGGTCATCCTCAGCCATTAATGCTTTACCCGCATCTCGTTGTTTGGACAGAAGAAACTTGTTCTTATAGTAGTCGGTATTTCTCGTTACCGGCTTTCTGCAATTCACAGCAAAATGACCCAATTTGCCACAGTTGTAGCAGTTGGTATTATCATCCGCAACTCCTTTAATAAACTTCTTCTTCTCTTCAGGTTTCTTTTCATATTTCTTTTCATATCTCTTCTCGTCATATTTTTTCTTTTCACCGAATTTATCTTTAAATTCGTATTTTGAACCCGAAGAGAATCTCTGATTATTCGAGTGCAGTTTCTTCGGGAAATTTTTCTGAAATGCTTTGGTAAGCATTGCCATGGCATGTTTGAATTCATTCATTTTTGAGTCCGAGTTAGAGCTGTCACTCCCTTCACTTGATGATTCACTCGATTGGCTGATCTCTTTCACTTGCTTCCCATATCTTCTTTTACTCTTCTTCTCAGATACAAAGCCCAAAGGATCAGAAACTTCCTTTTCCTTATTCTTCTTTGAATTTCGGATCTCTAAAACTTCTTCCTTGTTCTGTTTCAGAGTTTCATAAACCTCGTGTATATCGATATCCAAATAAGGATTTATTGAATCTGATATGATTGGCATAAGGCTTCCATTCCGGTTGTAAGTTGCTAAGGAATTTAACATTGATCTCAATGACAGTTTTAGAAATGCCATTCTTGGTAAGCTCATTAAGCAGTCTGGTAAGCCTATCATATACATCATCAAGGCTCTCTCCTTCTTTAGCCTTGAACTCTTCATATGCAGAAATACAGTTTGTGATTTTTAAATGAGTTCCCACCTTGGAACCCATCATCATTTTCTCTATCTGCATCCACATGCTGTGACCAGAAGCTTTGTGGCTATCAATGCTTGTATAGATGTCATTGGTCTGTGCTTGCATCATGTAGGATTTGCATAACACATCAGCATGTGCTCTCTCCTTTTCTTCAGCAGTGTATCTGGATTTTTCTTTTATTATTCTTTGAGCAGGTTTGCCTTCATCAGGGATGGCAGGTGTTTCTCTCCAGAAAACTGCAGGTCCTTCCATCAGAGATTCCATGATCAGTTCACCTTCTTTCATTTTTTCAATAAAGTTCGGGAATCTATCTCTCCACTGATTGTAATCTCCTCTGAATAAGACTGGTGGCTTGGTATCAATACCAATAGTCATTGCTTCTCTTGAACTAATTATATCATATTAGTATGATATCGGATCTTCTGCAGTTCAAAATTTGATTTAAAGGATTAATATTCAAAAATATTTCAATAAATCGCACACAGGAATTTGCACACACATACAAGACTTAGAAAATTTAAGCACAAAGACTTATCCGGATTAGAAGTACGGACAAGTTTATCCGGATTATATCCGGACAAAAAGATAGTCAAAAATCTAATCAACACAGGTTATCCAGATTAGATATCCGGACAACAAAGACAAGCAAAATCGCACAGTTCACAATATTTCCGGATGAGAAATCTAGTGAATTCAAACACTTAGACAAATTTTGCACAATTAACAAAATTGAATACGGACGTAAAAAGTCAACAAGTCAAGTCAAACAAGTCAACAATTCAATATACGATCAAATCCGCTCAATTACAAAGTCAAACAATTCAATATACTCAAAAAGTCAAAGAATTCAATCCGCTTGACAATTAAAGTCAAAATCCTCAAATAGTCAAAATCAACAATCCGCTCAACAAGTCAATGTCAAAGTATGATCAAAATTTAAATCGCATACAACACAATGACCAAGATTAAATCGTACAATATCAAGCGGACAGACTAAATCGCTTACTAAATCGCACACGTTACAATCGGATTATCTCTAAATCGCACAGTAAATCGCTTATGGTTACAATCGGATTATCAATAAATTGATCAAGTGATACCTGATTTATCCTAAATCGAACAATCAAAAATTCACACAAAATATCCAAGTCTTAAATCGTACACGCACTAAGCGATTTACACTAAATCAATCAAGAGTTATACGGATTAATATTCAAACACAAACACAATTTTAACACCTTTTTACCAAAAAATTGGATCAAAACATAAAAAATTATGAGTTTTTAAGAACAGTAATTTTTTCGTAAACTCAAAAATCGATCAAAAATCGGGTCAAAACTTGATTTAAATCCAAAATGATGTGAATCAAAGATGTTCATATTGTAATTGCGAATCTAGTAGTACAAATTTTAACAATTAACACTAAAAATTGAAGCGATTAGAGTCAAAAATGTGCAATCCGATCAAAAATCTCAAGAACAGCCGATGAACACTCAAGAACAGGCGATTAAAATCCACTAAATCCGTGCAAAATTCCTTGAAAAATTTGTAAATCCTCTATCAAATTTTTGCAATCTGTGCTCTGATACCAATTGATGTTCCCAAAATCATACAAATCAGACTAAATCTTCAAGAACTTAAATCAAGATGAGTAGAGAGAGGTTTTCACCAATATTGAAAGTAGTATTTCTTGAGAGAAAAGTACAAGTGATTAACAGCAACTAATCTGAAACTGAACTGAACTAATTACAATTAGCAAACTAAATCCTATTTATACTAGGAATTAACTAAGGCTAACTATTACAAAGCAAATACAATGGGAGAACTTGAATACAAGATTTAAGCACATCCTTGAACCCAACAGTATCACATTAGGTATCAACAAATCCAATGGGCCAAAATTGGTGAAAATAGTCAATCCAATCATGAAAATTTACTTTATGGCCACTTCTCAAAGCCATTTTCTCAAATGATCAGACTTACGAAGAAAGGCTTTTCTGCTTATACTTTATTTTTTCTTAATAAAATAAAAGGAATAAAAATTTAAGCAGAAAGTAGCTTTCTATGTAAACTTTGTTGATGAGTTGTTTGGTTAGTTTTCTATTAAGTCATGCATGAATTAATCTGTCTGTATAGATTGAGATACCCTGTTGTACTAAGTAAACTGTCTGAATATCGAAAATGACTATTTTACCCCTCATTGTATATTAAACACTGATTAATATAACTGTTTGAAACATTAGTTGAATGGTTGATTCTTAATAATAGAAATTATCAATTTAAACACATTTTTGATAATAAAAAAAAAAAAAACTTTAACAAACATAATCATTGATCGATAGGAGAGGAATCAAGTCGTCAAAATCCCAACTCTTTTATTGCTTGATCTATATCCTCTTCAATGGTAGCAAAATCACATGTGGATGCATTGGAACTTCAAATTTTCCGAGCGTGACTCATTAATTTGCGACTACCCTTCAGTCTTCATTTTTTTTTCTACCTTATTCGTTTGATTCCTCTATTTTATTTAAAAGAACCAAATATCGATTTCGCATAAAACAGAGGAGAATAGTTTTTGTGTTATGTTTATCTGGATGGGTTACCATCGAGAAACTTAATTTTGTAACTCAACCATCACAAAAACAAGTACTTCTTCAACTAGGAAAACAACTCGAGTACCCCAAAGCACTTGGATATTTGGTTCAACATCTACTTATGAGATTAGATCAGACAACATACCATGGAGCATATGCACATCATAAAAAACCCATCATGAGGAGCAGATCTTAAAAGAATACATACTACTATCGATTTTTAAAGAACATATCATAACATTGATCAGATCTAAAGCTCTAAAAAACCTGTCACGACAAGGAGATCCTAACAGTTCAGTTTTAAGAACACATCAAGAGGAACAAATTGTAAAAGTTCTGTTTTGAGAAGACAATTTGAGAAACTATAGAACAATCATGAAGAGGAGAGGAACATATCATAAGGAACTATCTGAAGAGCATAGGCGAGGAGGGAAGCAATAACGTGGAAGAGAACTAGTGAGGAGTAGCCTTAGTCGCCAACGAGAAGCAGCTCCGACGAGGAGCAAGGTGGAAGACAGGATTGCATGATAAGAGGGTTTTTTGAGCTTAGCGATTTTTTTATTGTGAGGGGTAGAGGTGGAATTATTACGTATGTCTTAATAAAGCTCCCTTCCTAAACCTGAGTGAACAAATCATGTTCAGTATCATTAAGTCACTAACAAACACCTCTACATAGTTGAGTCGATAAGCTATATCTTTTATCAAGCTCGTTAAACCGCTACCAAACAGACTCTGAGTCAACATTCAAACAACATGTAAGAATGCCAACTCAGCAAAGTCTACGTAGAAAGTTACGCAGAAAGCTACTTTAGCGTAAACTTTGATTTTTTATTTATTTACTATTTTTTCCAAATTTAAATTTTATTTTTTAAACTTTACCTAGAAACAAACTTTCTCCATAAACTTATTTTATTTTATATGGTCTTACAACTATTTTTCTAGAAAATTTTAAACTATTTTTTCACAAAGATATTAAAACTATTTTTAGTTTTTAAATTGTTTTTTAAAAATTGTATTAAACTATTTTTTCTTTTTTAATTTATAAAAGTATTTTTATATTAATAATATTAATTATTTTTTCCTTAAATTTTCAGTAACTTTCCTTTTTTGAAGTTATTTTCTCTTTTTAGAAAAAGAATGAGTTGACAACACCAATTCAATACAAATTTTCAGCGTCCCTTTTTCAAACAACTTTTTGAATTAAAATTTGATAACACCAATTTAATAATTCAATTAAGTTACGATTTTGGTCTTTATACTTTGTTCAATTTTTCTTGAAAAATTACTAAAATAAATTAACTTTTTTAATGTTTTTCCCTAGTTTCCAGATTTTAAAATAACCCGAATGTTCTACAACTTTACGTAGAAACAATCTTTCAATGCAACTTTCTTAAATTATTATTATCTTTTAATTTTTTTTAAAACTATTCTTTTTATAGAATTTTTTAAACTATTTTTATATGCATATTTTTTATTTTATTTTAACTTGGTTTTTTTGAAGTTATTTTTTTTACTGAATGAGTTGACAACACCAATTCATACAAATTTTCCAGCATGTTTGAAGTAAGACTTAGACAATTTCAATTCTATAATTCAATGTTGAGTTACGGTTTTGGTCCCACCTTAGTTTCTACCCCAAGAAGAACCTACAACGACCGGAGGATTCTTGATATCGAAGAAATTGAAGAAGGTGCTGATATATTTAAATTGGGTATACCTTAGATCAATGATCCAAATTTTGTAGATGGTGATGAAGAAGGAGAAGGAGGACGAGAACGAGAAGCATGAGTAGCAAAACATTATTTTAGTAGATTATTTTAGCTATTAATGATTTTTATGGTATACCTCATATACTCCCAACACCAGAACCCACGATCACACACAACGAGTCGCTCAATGATAATCACACTCCACACATTAGCCTTGGAGAAATATTTACCATGAAAGAAGAACTGGTATTAGCCATGGGCTTGAAATTTATTCATTAGGATTTCGAGTTTAAAGTCAATAGATCATCAAGAGCGAATACGAGGTAGTTTGCCAGGAAATTTGTGGTTGGATGATCAAGGTGAACTTAGATTATTATGGAAACTCCTACCCAACTTTTGATCCTAATCAATAAATCATCGCAATTATTTGCACTTGATCAAAATATTTTTCTGCGTAAAGTTTGAATTTTTATTTTAATGAAAAATGTTTTGTACTTTGGCTATGATTGATGTGGCACACAATTGATGCACAAACAGAAACATACAAAATCTTCAAATCCATGATAACATTTATCACTTCTTTCTAATAAAAGTAAAATTATTGGTCCTAACCGGATCTACAAGAGTTTATAGGTAATCAGTTTATAGAAGGAGGCGTGAATACAAACACAAAAACTTTCACTTTTAGAATTATATATTGATAAAGAAGATCAATACAAATTTTACAGATTGTTTGCGGAAAAGATAAGGTAAAGAGCCTATCTAAACAATCCAAGATACACACACTTACAAATATCAAAGAGAAAAGATTTGTTAAAAATATAAATAAGAATAAAAGTGCTATTCACTTGTTAAAGGGGTTCGAGAGTAGTGAGAGAAGTAACGTCTTGGGTAAGTTCTTAGTGAGGAAGATGATAACTGAGAAGAGAACCATTCAACTATTTATTTATATGGCAGCCTTTTGGCCGTATGTGAACAGTCCTCTTTCATAAAGTAGGTAAGCACGTTAGAGCAGCGAAGTGGCTCCGTACTGTACTATACTTTAGAAATGTATGAATTTGTCTTTTGTGTGAGAGAGGACAAGACAAAAAAAATCTTTCTTGACAAGTTTCAATTGATCGCTGAATAATGGGATGACGCTGAAAGGTCTCTTCAGTGTTCGTTGAAACTTGTGCAGACTTCACACATATGTAGACGAGCTTGTAATCACTGAATACCGCTTCAGATCATGAATTTGCTGGTCTTTAATCTTCAGCTTCTTTCTTTGACATTGTTGAAGGATATGTGGTGTGAGTTTTGTCTTCTTGAAGTATAACAGTCTCTGAATGATTTACAATATACGTTCAGCGATCACTAAACAGATTCAGTAAAGATCACTGAAACTGAATAACAGAAACAATTTACTTCAATAGACAAAAGAGATCATCATCAAATCAATTAGAGAGAGGATCAACAAAAATAGAGAATAAATCATCTACATGTCAAAAGATCAGTCAAATGTCAAGCTTCAACTACATAATGGTTGGTTTTTTGCACCTTCCCATCCAACTTCTTATATACTCTGGTGATATTTGTCTCAAAGTGTTAACGACCACTTTTTCTATGTATACTTCAATTACAGTATGCCTGCCAACATATTGTCATATACTCATTACATTTTCATCAACAATGAATGCTTGTAGTCCATTTAATAAGTCTGCTTTTGGATTTTTGAAATATATTTTCAAATATTTGTGCTCTCGTATCCTAGCTCTTCCATTATCTGGTGAACGAATTGCATGGAGAGATTGTCGATATCCAACATGTCAACATATTTCTATGCCATTTAGGTAACATATATTCGGTGGTTCTGTAAAATACCATTGATGGCGGACTTTCATCGTGAACAATTGTAGGTAAACAACTGTGGTGTAATATTAACAATAATGCATTAGGAGAAATGTAACACAATTATGAACTAACAAACTTATATACTAACCATACAACTCGGTCATTGTAGATAAAAGCATTTCCCATAAAGACCTAAAGTTCCACACATGAAGTTTTGGGGATGCCATCTAAACAAGATTTGTAATCCTTTTGTTTGCATGGAGAACTACGATGTAGTTTATAACAACTCGGAGGGGGTATTTATAGCCAAACTAGAAGGTGGTATTGTGAACTTGTTATCCGACAAGATTCGACTGGAAATGTCAAAAAGATTCGCCCGGAAAAGCGCTCAAGATTTGCCTAGAAAACCCGACAATATTCATCTGAAAAAGCCAACAATATTTACTAGAAAATATTCAATTAAAATAATATATTTTTAATATAGTTCAAATGATTAATATTAAAGTAATAACTAATATTATTAAATAATCAACATATTATTTTTGTAATTTAGACTAAATAAGGTATGTAATTTACTGAGGCACTACTCTTATCGAATAAAAGACCTCCGCCATCTCCTGTCGAAACTCCCGGTCAATCACATATACGATTTTTGGATGTTTTTGCAAACCACAAAAGTGGAGTTTGCTCTTATATATATGGAGGAATGATCTTTTGTTAATCAAAAGTATAATGTTAACTTTGTGAACTTCTTGGACCAATAAGATTCATTTTTTAGTAGAGGTTATTTCAAATGTTTGATTCAATGATAAAATACAAATTCAATAATTTTTATGCGTAAATTACTTTTATGGTATTCATTGAGGTGTTACAAATTATTACTTGCTTGTTTTTAAGGATCATAGTTATATCAATATATTTCAAGATTCTAGAATGATTATATTAATTTAATTAAACATAAAAATGGTTAATCAAAGTGAACATATTGCAGGTTCATATATGAAATGTTCCCAACTTGTGTTACCAAACAAAAATTATGGTCACCAGCAAGCATAACCAATCTTCACAAGTGAACACATGAAAATTTGTGTGTTTATAATCAAAACTACTACGGATCGTTCATGTTTTGGTATAAATTTGATAACTGCAATAAATTTGAATCAAAACTTGACAATTTGTGACAATTAGTGAATCACATATTCGATATAAATTTTTTGTACAAAGAATGCTAAGTACGATTTAAAAATGTGAAAAAGTTCTTGTACCATATCTCTTGTCATCATGATCATTGTTATCATATATATTTTTTTCATGGTCAACGGATCATACTTGAAGCCGACCCCATCATGGTTTTCATAACCTCTTGGGAACAAAATATTATGTTAGAAGGACACAGAAAGATACCTCATTTATAGGTGGCAATTTTCCCTCTTCCTCCTACATTGTTGGATACAACATTTCTCCTTTTCTTGGACAATTGGCACACAACTACACGTCGAGAAAATGTGGCAAGAAAGAGTAAAAGTCGACATTAATTATGAAGTAAAAGGAGAAGCTTAATTTTCGAAGTCTAAGGGGTAAAGAGATTAGAAGTAATGGTTCACAACTCTCTCTCTTGATTACCTCTAATGTTTTTATCCCTTTGATTTCGCAAAATAAAAGGCTCCTAGCTTTCATCTCCCCATGTTTATCTTCAACTTTCTTACCACCATTTTCTCATTCTATTATTCGGCTTAATCCATCATGTGACTCCTGAGCCACTACTATCTCTTTTTTGGCTTTCACCATTTAGGGTATAGTCAAGCCTTTATGTCTCTCTTTCCCCCTTCTGTCTTTCTCTCTCGCTCTTCCCACATTTGAATTTCTTAGTCTGCGTTTTGTATATTGAGTCCCGGGTGCTTGTTATTTTCAATCTTTATCTCTTAGAATTTCTTAATGACCAATGTGGTGGTCTTTGCTCTTTGTCTATTAATCTTGCCATGTGGTCTCATCTTTCTTGAAATCGGATCTATAATTGTGAAAAAATAGGTTTCTATCCATGAATCTTCAGAAAACTGGAGTCTGTAACTTTAATGGTACATACCCTTTCAAACATGCAATTTTTTCTTGGATACAAATTGAAAAGTTATGATATTTAATTTTATACGCATTCAGATTCTCCTTTAAAAACGAATTCGGTCGTGTAAAACCAACTTTTGAAACATCAATTTCAAATCTTTATAGAAAAAGTAAATGTATTCTGTTGATTTTCTAGCCTTTTATGCATGTGAATTATTCGTCTTTGTGTTTGTAGAAAATGGATTCTAGAACAAATGAGGAAGCTGAAGAAAACCCAAAGCCTGAGGTTTCTGAATCGTTGTTGAAAAATGGTGGAGAGAACGACAAGTTGGGGGAGAGCAATAGGTGTGCGAGCAGCAAAGACATGTTGTTTAGAGCTGATAAAATTGATCTCAAAAGCTTGGATGTGCACTTAGAGAAGCACCTGAGCCGAGCTTGGTCAAGAAGTGTAGAACCTAATAGGCCTAAGGAACCGTGGGAGATCGATTTGGCTAAGTTGGAAATAAGGTATCTCATTGCTCGAGGAACGTACGGTACTGTTTATCGTGGCATTTATGATGACCAAGATGTTGCGGGTAAATTATTTGGTTTTACTCGAATGCTTGCTATGAGGCTATCTATATTTGAACTTCTCAACAATTTGAAATCCTCCTTATTGTAATATAGTGAAACTGTTGGATTGGGGTGAGGATGACATGGCAACTACAATGGAACTGGCTGCTTTACGAGCGTCATTCAAGCAAGAAGTTGCTGTTTGGCACAAGTTAGACCATCCGAATGTTACTAGAGTAAATAACATGCTTGCAACTCGCTTCTATACTTATCAGAGGGTCCGAAAAACCCCTTTTTTGATATTCTTAGTAATCATAGAGTGGAATGCAGTTTGTTGGCGCTTCAATGGGGACTTCAGATCTCAAGATTCCTACTACAAACTCAGCTGACGGTCCGAATGAACAACTTCCATCGAAGGCTTGTTGTGTGGTCGTAGAATTTCTCACGGGTGGAACCCTAAAAGGCTTACTATACAAGAATAGAAGGAAGAAGCTTCCATACAAAGATGTGATTCAACTTGCTTTAGATCTATCTAGAGGGTGAGTTTTTCTTGTATCATACCTAGATATTTCTCTCCTTAACAAATGAATATATAAATGTTAGTAATGTTGCAGACTGAGCTACCTCCATTCAAAGAAGATTGTGCATCGCGATGTTAAAGCTGAAAATATGCTATTAGATGCTAATAGAAACCTAAAAATTGCCGATTTTGGTGTTGCTCGAGTTGAAGCTCAGAATCCCAAAGACATGACGGGTGAAACTGGAACCCTAGGTTACATGGCTCCTGAGGTGATCTTAGTCTTTCACTATGTTTGATAGATGAAGATGTAAATCGCCTTAAAAATATAGATGTTTGGTTATTTTATGTAAATACAAAGGGCATAATTGGAAAACAGTGAAAAAAGCCTTTGGAGTTTACTAAGGGTGTGTTTGGTACGCAGACAGGACAGAACAGGACAGGACAGGACAGGACAGAACAGAACAGGACAGGACAGGTGTTCMGCGTTTGGTAAGACATAACAGGACAGGACAGAACAAGACAAAACTGGTTAAAATGACCAATTTACCCCCAGTGACATTTCAAATACATAACTACATATCACAACACAATGAACAATGAACAATCCTAAGAACCCTAAATCAAACATTTGAGTGAATTACGTCTAATGAACCAAAATTACTAGTTAAAATTCACATTTAAGCCTCGAAAATAGAAAAAAATTGAAACAAAATACATGAATTTCCCAATTCAAGCAGTAACAAATTTCCTAAATCGAAACAAAAACCCTAAACAAGATAATATTCAAATTCAAGCAGAGGCCTGCTGTGGAGAAGACAAGCGAGAGAGATAGAGATAGTTTTACCTTAAAAAAAGATGGAGGACACGRTGGAGATGGAGGCAGAGGCCGGCTGTGAAGAAGACGATRGAGATGGAGGTCTGCTGTGGAGGAGACGATGGGGATGGAGGTCTGCTGTGAAAAAGCTGTGAAGAAGACGATGGAGATGGAGGTTCGTTGTGAAGAAAACGATGGAGATGGAGGTCTCCTGTGAAGAAGACGATGGAGATGGAGG
>NC_037544.1:29787931-29791239 GCF_001531365.2 Cynara cardunculus var. scolymus | reverse complement strand
TTGAAGAAGACGATGGAGATGGAGGTGGCGGTGGCTTGAAGAAGACGATGGAGATGGAGGTGGCAGTGGCTTGAAGAAGACGATGGAGATGGATTGAGACGGTAGATGGGTATTAGATTTAGGGTATATTTGTCAAATAACTCTTGTTCCACTTAGTTCCAGGRTGAGAGGGTGAACAAGTCTGTCCCATGTATGTTCCACTTAGTTCCACTTAGTTCCATTTAGAAACACACCAAACATGGGACAAGTGTGTCCTGTCCTGTCCTGTCCCACTCTGTTCCACGTACCAAACGCACCCTAAATGCTATGTGAAGTATATATTCAAAAAGTTAGCTGATGACTTGCTAAACGAGACTTTTTCAATAAACCGAGAAAAATTAGTTTATGGTTGTGAAACATGGCCGTTAAGTTCTTTAAACTGTCACATTGGTTTAATCTCATATACCTCTAATAGGATATTCGATATGTGTTTCACTAGGTTCTTGAAGGAAAGCCTTATAACAGAAAATGTGATGTATACAGCTTTGGTGTATGCTTATGGGAAACTTATTGTTGTGATCTGCCATACCCGTTTCTCAGTTTTGCTGAAATTTCATCAGCTGTGGTTCGACATGTGAGTGATCAACTGCTACTTTTTGCCCTTTCGACTTTAATCTTTTTGCCATATTTTGAAAACATTGATTACTCTAATAGTCACACACTTAATTTGGATTGATGTTACACATAATATTGCTAGAAACACTTTACCCACTTTTGACTTTAGTTTTTGCCATATTTTGGAAGCATTGATTGATTACTTTGATAGTCACAAACTTAACTTGAATCGATGTTACACATATGCTAGAATTTGAGGCCAGAAATACCAAGATGCTGCCCAAGTTCTTTAGCAACCATAATGCGGAAATGTTGGGATGCAAATGCAGATAAGCGACCTGATATGGATGAAGTTGTGAAGTTACTAGAGGCCATTGATACCAGCAAGGGTGGAGGTATGATACCCGAAGATCAAGTTGCCAGGTGTTTCTGCTTTGGCCCAATTCGAGGTCCATGAATTTGCGTCCCTCCAACAAAACGTATTTGAATCATTGCATCTGTGTTCTAATAGCTGAAACAAAGACATAACCCATCTGATTCTAATACATACATACAACAAAATGATATCTAGGCCTGTGGATGGAAATAATTTATTTGTTTGTCTATAGGGCTAAATCTTTTGTTTCTAAATATGAAAACAAATTAATGAGATTATTCTTGCAACCTTTCTAAAATGGATGTTGGATCTTGTTATCGGTTTTGGAATTCCACTGTTCTTTGCTTGATGTGTGATTTACTTATTCAACGATTGTTTCTTTTCTCCGAGTTGAATTGTTTTAATTAATGAAAAGGTATAGAGTTTTAACATCACAACAAGGTCTTGAGTTATGCCTAGTTATCGAAAGTTAGCTCAAACCCTCTTTTCCACATCTTCTTTGTTATAAAGGAATTGAAAGAGCTGAAAAAAATAACTAAAAAGGAGAGATTTCTCTGTATTTTCTACATAAGTACTGTAACGTAAAGATCTTCCTCATAATCTAGAGGCTAAATTACGCTTTCTGTCCCTAGGTTCTTTTTGAACTTTCACTTTGTGTTCATTTATTACAATTGTTATCAATACGGTTGCATTAACCATCCTTCATGCTAAAAAGTTGTTAAAAAGTCTACGAACTCGGGGCACTTTGACCATTTTACATTTTTCCTTATTGTTATTAATATACATATATATATAGAGAGAGAGAGAGCGTGCACGTTTGGTTCAAATGTTAACCCAAACTATTGTGTTAACTTTGTTAACCATTTTCAACCAATCACAATACATCTTAGTATTAGGTTCATATCCATCTTAGATTTTAATGAGATAGGTACATATGTAATTTCCTTTTTTATGTAACTCCTATATCATTAATTGGGAGTTACAAAATCATAAAATCCCATGATTTGTGTTAACTTATTATTAATCTTGTTATTTTTTAATATTAATTTTCTATCTCTAATGTTTATGAATTTGTAATTGGTGGAGGAGACCGGTAGTAAAGTTTTCGGTACTGTTCAAATTGACATATATGAAAGATGATGAACATGTGTGACCATATGAACACAAATTCACATATGAGAACATTCATACAACCATATAAACACAACTTGACATATATGAACCGTTGTGTTAATTACGAACACAAATTAACATATATGAACACTTGTGTCAATTATAGAAATAGATTGACCTATATGTACAGTTGGTGTAAATATGAACACATATTGATCCAAATGAACATACAAAAGATGATGAACATGTGTGACCATATGAAAACAAATTCACATATATGAACATTCGTACAACCATATGAACACAACTTGACTTATATGAACCCTTGTGTCAATTACGAACACAAATTGACATATATGAACCCTTGTGTCAATTATGAACACAAATTGACATATATGTACAGTTGACATAAATATGAACACATATTGATACAAATGAACATTCGAAAGATGATGAACATGTGTGACCATATGAACACAACTCGACGTATATGAACCCTTGTGTCAATTACGAACACAAATTGACATATATGAACCTTTGTGTGAAATACAAACACATACTGACATATATGCACACTTGTGTCGTTTACGATTTTTATAATATACACCCCCTGTTCACACATGAACAATTCCCATAAATATCGAGTACTTGTTTACATATGAATCATTAACAAAAAAAACTGTAGAAAAATTTGGTGTCGGGGATCTTGCTGTTGGTTTCGATTCGATGACGAGATTAATTCTCGAATAGTTACATTGTCATTAATGGGCAGTTATAAAACATCTCATTGTCATTAATGGGCAGTTATAAAACATCCCATTGTCATTAATGGGCAGTTATAAAACATCACATTATCATTAATAGACAACTAAAATCTTTTTCCAAAATATCCCTTGTAAATATTGTTCACTTATGTTACCTTGTCTATGTGTACAATTAATTACACTTTATGTCATGAATGATCTTAGCCACAAATTTTAAAGATCAATAGACAAGATTGGTTAACAAAGTCAATACAATAAACTTGGTTAACTGTTGAACCAACCCCTATATAATCTATATCTATACTATATTATAAAGCATTTGACTAAAACTCTTAAAATCTCTTAAAAACAACTTAAACCCTTCACATATCTGAATTCGTGTAACTAATTGCAGATAAACACAATCAAATACATGATAAACATCTCATTTTAAATATAAAAAATCTAAAATATAATTAGTA
>NC_037544.1:29780057-29783622 GCF_001531365.2 Cynara cardunculus var. scolymus | reverse complement strand
AAATATAATTAGAATAATTATCGAGTTCCAACAAAATAAATAATTATTATCTTTACAAAAAAATTATATTATTAAACCAAATATAAATTACTTCGTTATTGTACATAAATTAAATTATAAAAAATTGAATTAAAAAATTATACAAAAAAAGAGGAATTTCAAATAGTTAACTTGATACTAATATCGATATATTTTTGTCAAAATTTTATGATAAACATATATTTTATTCAAAAATAAAAACAGCATCGCTTTCTCAAAATCACATAAAGCCATATTATAACATCGACTGAGATAAAGAATAAAAATGAAATATTAAAATCACGATGTATTTCGCTGTATTACGCGAGTACGGTTCTAGTATATATATTATATGAGGGAGACTCGTACGAAAAGATGGTTAAATTAAAATTATGAGAAGAGGAGAATTAATGGTGACCTTGCAAGTCATCCAATCATGGGCTAAATTAAAAGAATGACAATTTTATAATTAATAAGAAATCCATGCCATTTTTTAAGAATGGTGAAAATAAATTAAATGGAAAAAAAGATTACGTCCAAATAAAAAGCAAATAATAAATTTTTCATCTCATAATCTCTCCCTCGTCTCTCATCTTCATCCGATAATCTTCCTACCAATGATCTCCCGTGACACATCCACGACCTATGAGTTTCAACAACACTAACGATTTAAAAAGCGTCACTCTCGATCTTTTCCCCGATAATCCATGATTTTCACCAACAACGTCGATTTCAATGTTTGTTTGAAGCAGTCGATAGGTTAGGGTTTTATTCAGTACAAATTTAAGTTCAATATACATTTGTGTTTCTCATATATATATATATATATGTATGCAATAACTCGATTCAATAAGATTATCCTTAATTGTTCTTTTTATTGTCTGGATTTGTGATGAGATATTACTAATGCTATCACATGTGATAGTAAGTCTATGTTTACTGTTATCACATGTGATAATAAATCGCGTATGTACGTTAGTATATTTGGTATGGTTGATAGATATGGACGTTTGTATATAATCATATGTGATATATAATATTATAATAGATCAATGTCTAGGTATCATCACATGTGATATTTTTAAAAAATCCATGCTATATTTTTACGAATTGAATGTATATTGTTAGTAATATCAAACATGATAATAAAATCATGTTTGTATAATCACCTATGAAATTGTATTGTATAATATTATTTGCGATCCAAGAATTAATGTGAAATACGTAAAAAATTATTAAAAGAAAGGTGAAAAAATGATTAGTTTGATAATATGTAAAATCCAAAAATAAATTAATATAAAGATACAATGAGATTCAAAGAAATTCAAATAATTCTTTACCATCCAAATTATGTCTAATTTTGACAAGTTAATCACAACAATAGGATTTGGTGAAGTAGGAGCTTGAGATTGCTTTTCGTCTTCTCTCAGATAGTGGAGACTCAAAAGAGAACCTCTTCATTTTATAAAAACCACCGAACACTCTTATGACTTGTGATAGTACACGTGATGAGACTCGAGGTGTGCATGCGACTTGGCCTGTGACCAAGGTCACGTCAAAGGTGATTGTGTCTCTGATTTAATATCACATGTGACTAACTAAAATGGATGTTCTCACGTTTTCGCAAAATGAAGATATTCTCGCATTAATATATGAATATATATCCAATCATTTACAAACCCATATTTTTGTACAAAAGAAACCATATCAACCACTCTTGGCCCTCCATCAAGTTAGCAATTCCTCTTTAAACCCCTTTTGAATTTTTAATCTCGGAGGGCATTTCTTCAAATGTCCCATGATGATAATTTAGGCAATATCATAATCATGACGGTTTCTTTAAAATTCATAGTAAGGATATTTGATGAATTTTCTAACTGTTTTTACAGTGCCTAAAAGCTTAGTTTCTCTTTCTTGGTTCAAACCTTTATTTAAACAACAAAATTCATGGATTTTGATCATCAACAAGAGTGGTTTTTTGTTTGAACCCACAAACAAGATTTATACACGTGACATGTTTGAAGGTAATGGGATATTGAAGAGCATCAATTGAATGAAAGTATACTAAATGAGAGCTCATTATATCAGTTTCATGATCAAGACATTCATAATTCAGATGAACAACCCATTGTTAATGCCGTGACAATGAAGGATAATAGGTTTGTTTCATTGGTGAAACAATTAATTAAGATACAACATAGACGAGTCTCATCGATGTAACAACAAAGAATATCAATGACTAAGGGACTAAAGCAGGCCTAATTATGGATGATCGGGCCTTAGTGTTTCTAAAAACCCATGACTGGGACAATAGAAGGTATCACGTTTAAACATGCATAACTTTTGCTGCGCAGCTTCATTTTAGACCTACGGAATTTTAGATCCAAACAAACGGCTTTTTGGCATATTTTAAGCCACTTTTTTTTGTCAATTTCTCGTTTCTTCTTTGGGTTTTTTATATTTAACCCATCACCTTTCAGCCCGTTAATTTTAAACTCGTTTTATTTTTTGGCTATAGTATATGGATGGTCAGTTGCTGAATTTACGTTTCCCTTTCCATCCAAATTCCTAAGTTATGTGAAATCGAATTTGGGCCTAAAACTTGGTTTTCTTGGAATAAACAAGTTTTAGAAGAGGCTTTTATTGGGTTTTTGTAGAATCAACAACTAGTATTTGTTATCGGTTATCCTGTGCTGCATCAAGATCCGTTCTTATGTTACTTATAACTGGGGATATTTCTAATAGGAACCCAAATCATCAAATACAAAAACTGTTTCATTTTTTAATCTTAATACCAAAATTTGGAAAATAGGAATTAATCAATTTTTTAGTGAACACTAAAATTACTCCAAATTTCTTCTCAAAGAGGATCCTTGAGTTACTTACAAGGTAAAACAAAATTAAAAGTCAACAACTTACAAAACAATCTTTAGACAGGGTCTAGGTTAGGAAGGAGGGGTACTAAATCAAATACAATCGCTATTTCCAAACTATAGAAATGTCCTTAATTGATAAATCATTCTCTTACCTGTAATTAACACTCAACTTTTTACAAGTGTCACTAGTACCACCTCCATAAGGACCTGATACACATGCCGACAATAAAAAACCATTAGACTTAAAGCCTAATGAGTTCAAATATATTCCATTTCAAATATAAAAAGGTAAAACTCAAAGATTGTTCATTAAACCATAATGTTCCCAAGTGAAACATATTTACTAAAAAAAACAACATCTTTCCAAATCCTATCATTTTCACGATGAAAATTCAATAACCAAAACACTCATTTTTAATATGACATCAAGTATCCAAATCCACCTAAAAACGTGATCTAAACTCTAAATCCAAACCACTACTAAAAAAAAGGGTATAACCGACGGATTTTTCTGGCGGAAATTCCGTCGGTAATATTTCCGACGGATTTCCGACGGATACCCAAAAAGTAAAAAAAAGTCAACTTTTATCCATATCCGCCACAGATCCCCCACAAATCCCCCACTGAATTTTTCGGAAAAAAAAATTAAAATTATTTAAAACGGTTTTTCA
>NC_037544.1:29773214-29779957 GCF_001531365.2 Cynara cardunculus var. scolymus | reverse complement strand
ATCTTTCCGCAAACAATCTTGTAAAATCTGTATTGATCTTCTTTATCAATATATATTTTAAATTTGAAAATTGTGTTTGTATTCATCCCCCCCCTTCTACAATCTGTTTAGTATTCTTGTAGACCCTTTTGGGACCAACACAATGTCGTTCACAATCACAACATTTTGCACAATAGCGTACAAAAAATCATCCATATTCACCAAACCCACTTCTTGCTTAATTGCCCTCTAAACCTCCATTGAAAACCCACATTCAAAAAACAAATGCCTATGGGAATTGATACAAGATTGGCAAAGAGAACAAAATAGATTCAGAGGATCATGCTTCCCAGCAATTAGTTTATCTTGAATGGGAAGATGATGTCTAAATGCAAGCCAAAGACAAAAAGCATGCTTAGGTATATGAGAATGAACCCATACCATTTTATGCCAAGGAACCTCCAAATGCGACCCTTCAAACGAGCACCACACTTCTTTAACCAAAAACATAACCGGGGAGTGTTGAACATTTAACCAAAGCACTTTATCCCTCACGTCCATATATAGTACTGGAGGAGGGGACAACCTAAGAAAAGGTGCTCGTTGTAACCAAGCTTTCGGCCATACTCCATCCAAATGGGAGACCACATCACGGACCATTGAGACATCCGAGAACCCACTAGCATAAATGCATCAGTATGATATAAATGTCGACAAAGTACCATTCAAAAACCATTTGTCCTCCCAAGCATTAGTCCCACCACCATTGTCATTTTGTTCCAAGAAATAAGGCTGAACATGTTCTCGAATATCCAACAACTTACAAAATACCCATGACCATTTGGAATTCTTTCGAACGTTCCAGAAATGAGTATTTTGTAACCGATGCAAGTAAATCCACCACATACACAAAGATGGTCGTTTCCGTAGAATATCGCACACATGTGCGGTTAATAAAGCACGATTCCAAGTAGATAGCTTTCTAACACCAAGTCCACCACTATACTTGGGTTTACACACCTCTTCCCAAGCAATACGACACTTTCTTGTGGAAACAACCCCTTGAGTCCAAAGAAAGTCCCGAATGACTCAATTTCATGAATCACTCCCCAAGGAACCACAAAAACCGACATCCATATAATTATAAAGATTCCATAACCGATTTAATAAGATGACATCTCCCTCCAAAATAAATAAATTTAGTCTTCCATTTTGGAAAGGCAAACATTCAAGAATGGCACATCTAACATTTGCCTCAACATTACAAAAGAAAACTTCACTCTTTTGTAAACTACGAGAAAGGCCTGACCTTGTTTTAAACATTTGAAGAGCCTTCTTCAGAACCTCCACTGATTCCACATCGCCCCTTGTAAAAACAAACAGGTCATCTGCAAAACACAAGTGAGTAATCTACAAATCAGAACACTTGTTATGATAGCCAAAAGAGCTTGCCTCCAATAACATTGTCATAAAATCATGAAAAAACCTTCCAAAACTATCGTGAACAGATAAGGGGAAAGGGGATCCCCTTGGTGAATGCCTCGAACACCTTTAAAGAACCCCGATGTATCACCATTAACGGCCACCGAGAAAGAAGCCGTACTAATCATCTCCTCAATCCACCGAACAAGTACAAGATGGAATCCAAAACCATAAAGCATATTTAGCAAATACCTCTAATCAACAGTGTCATATGCTTTTTGGATATCAATTTTGAAAGAACATCTCGGTGGACCAACCTCATTTTAATAGCCCATAACTAGCTCATGTGCCATCAAAATATTATTTGTAATATGCCGGCCCAGAATGAAAGCAGATCACATCGAGCTAACCAAGAAATTCATGCTTTCCTTCATCCAATCAGAAATTATCTTGCTAATACATTTGTATAACATCATAAAACAAGATATTGGCCAATACTTTGTCACCTTGGTTGCATTAGTAACTTTCAGAACCAAGTATAGCAAAATGTGATTTATCTCCTTTGCAATACGCCCACTATAGAAAAAAAAAAAATTAAGGATGGCTATCTCCACATCGTGCCCAACAACCTCCCAAGCTGCTTTGAAAAACTTAGAAGAAAAATCATCCAATCCCGCCGCCTTATCATTGCCGATTTAGAAAAGTGCTTTCCAAATCTCCTCCCCTGAAATGGGTTGTATCATATGATTAGCCTCTAATAAGGAAAGCTTTTTAGTGAAATAAGCTGCCAACATATAAGGAACCACTTGTGAATCACCAATTGCTAAGATGGACTTAAAATGCTCAACAAACACCCTCGGTACCTCCTCATCAGGTGCAAAAACACCATGAGAATCACAAATCAAATAAATATAGCTAGTATGTCGTTTTTCTTTAACCACATTATGGAAGAACTTGGTATTAGAGTCACCTTCATTCAACCATCGTACCTTCGTGCGTTATCTCAAAGCACATTCCTCATCCATTACAAGCCTGTTGATCGGCTAATAAGATATGAGCAAGATCCTCCTTAAGAGAAGGACTAGAAGGCTCAACATCACAAGCCTTCTAAATTTCATCCAAATCCACCTTTAAGCAAGACACACGCTTAGAAAGATTTCCATAGAAGGCACGCAACTTCCTCAAAGGCACTTTAAGAAGCTTTAATTTACTCACTATAAACATAAACGAACCTTGTATCATAGTAGACCAAACGTTCTTAACAGTCTGCAGAAATTATGGGTGATCAACAAGAAAGTTATCAAACTTGAAACCCCATACCTTCTTCTATATACCGGATTTGAAAGATAAAACTCCCGGTGAATGATCTAAAATTCCCCTCGGATGAAAACAAACACTAGTATCATGAAAAGAAGATGTGAATTCCGTATTAGCAAGAATTATGTCCAATTTTCGAAGAATACCCCCTTCTTCACTAGGCTTTTAACACCATGAGTAATGAATCACCGAATATCAAACATCAAACACTTAAAATATCTTCAACACAAGCATATAATTCATACATATCTCTATTCCTTCGAGTAGAACCCCCATAACCATGATGAGGAAAAAGCATAAAAATAAAGTCACCTAGGATAACCTAAGGCTCGTTACCCATAAGGAGTTTAAATTTACAAAGACCCGTCCAAAGTTCCCTTCGAGTAGGCCCTTGATTCCCCCGATAAACTACTGAAATGTATAAAGGAAAATGCAACCCTCGAGTATAAATTTCACAATGCATATATTAACCACGCAACTCTAATACCATAACATCCATAATTTTTAAATCCCAAGCTAGAAGAATACGAGTACCATGATCTGAGTAACCATGCTTAGACACGTAAGCCCAACGACCAAAAACTTTACTACAAACCTCTTGTAACAATGAACCATCAACACGAGTCTCAACAAAGGCACAAAAGTTAATACCATTACAATGCACAACATTCTTGACTTTATGTTGTTTTATCGGGGAATTTAAACCCCGAATATTCCAAACAACAAACTTTAACATTACTAACCTTTTATAGAGATCCTCGTCTGCTGAGAATCCACTTCAAATAACCACGCCTTTCCTAGGCAGGGTGTGGAATGGCCAAAAGCGGACCTTATTAGATATATAATCCAAGGCATGCCAACGTGTTTGTCCCTTGAGGGTTTACAAGAATAATAAAACAGTTTGTAGAAGTAGGGAGGGGGGATGAATACAAACACAATATTTTTAAATTTAAAATATATATTGATAAAGAAGATCAATACAGATTTTACAAGATTGTTTGCGGAAAGATAAGGTGATAAAAAACCTATCTAAACAATTTTTAGTTACACACTAAGTCTTAGCAAATACAAGAAAAGAAATGTTGAAGAGAAGATCCTTTACTTAAGCTAGAAAGTGCTTGAAGTAAGAATTAAGGTTAGAGAGTGAGTTGTGCGCACTTGCATGGAGAAGAAACACTTCTATTTATACCCAGTGCATTAAATGAACATTTAATGCAATATGGTAGGGTTAGAGTGTGTGTCAAGCCTTAAGAGGAAGGTATGTCCTTTGCTACAGTGAATAGTACAAAAAGCACTATTCATGAGCAGACATCCTTACCTAAAGTTGGTGGACAATAGAGTCGACTAGTCGGCTCCGTACCGTACCAACTTTCATAAGGGTATGGGTTTTGTCCCTTGTGTGTATTAGGACAAGACAACAACAATCGTGTTAAGCAAGCTTCCTTTGATCGCTGAATACTGGAATGACCTGAAGGTCTCTTCATCATTCGCTGAAGCTTGAGCAGTCTTCACACATATGTAGACGGGTTTGTAATCACTGAGTACCGCTTCAGATCACGTACTCGCCAGTCTCTATTCTTCAGTTTCAGTCTTCGACGTTTGCTGAAGGTTATTTGGTGTGAGTGTTGTCTTATTGAAGTATTGTTGTCTCTGATAGATTTACAATGCAAGTTCTTTAGCGATCACTGAACATACTCAGTGAAGGTTGCTGGAACTGAAAAGACAGAAACATAAATACAACGTATAAGTGAAAAGGGATTATCATCAAATCACTGAGAGAGAGGATCGATGCAACGCCTTATTGGATATATAATCCAAGGCACGCCAACACCCGCTCCATCTTCCGAAGGAGTCACTGATACCTAAGAATCATCAACAATCAAAACATCCTCAATGCCATCATTATCATCCCCATTACGATCATCATTCAAAAGAGGGCTAAATCTATTGGATGTTCTGGAGGAGCTCATTATCACCAATTTCACATCTCTTAAATTACATTTTGTTCTTAATGATAAATCAGTAAATAATTTTTGGAAGATAGCTGGCTCTCTTTTGCATTTAATAGCTAGACGGTCAAATATCATTTTTAATTATACGTTTATGTACAAGTTACCAAGCTAATCTGAAATAATCCCTTTTTGAAAGTTGTTAAAAAAAATTTCCAATATCCATGTACCACCAACCTAAGTCTTTAGTGTATTAAAGACTCGAGCTTTGATATAATCAGATTCTAACCACATAGATTGTCAAATAGACTAGAAAAAGCACAACTAGAGGTTGTCAAATGTTGAGTGAAAAGATAGTCAATTGTTGGCCTCTCAAATACAACACTGTCTGTCCACCTCAACAACTGAAAGCTGAGATTGTTTCTGATAGTTGTTATGCACAAGTTCTTTGAATGAAAAATTAGTAAGCTGATTATGATCATCTGTTTCATAAATTCTTATTTTAAGTTTCATGTGCAATAGTTATTACCAAGAATCTAGTAGTTCACTATCATACCAAGCACATTGATATTTGTTTTATGTCATGAAAGGTAATGTTGAACTTCACTTTATTCGTGAAGACTATCAACTTGTTGATTTATTTACCAAGCCTCTTGTTAAAACTAGGTTAAATTTTTTGATTGGCAAGTTGAAATTTTAAACGTTGACAATTAAATTCCTAAGTCTGCACTAGCTTATTTACCTTAGCTAGCCACACTTATTAACTTCATGTTGTGTGTGGTTAACATTTTAAAAATAGTTTTTGAAGGAATATGCTTATTAAATGTCTTAATTTAATCACCAATGCTTGTCCGATGAAACAAAACTCAAAACTATGTGTTTTGCAAGTCTCATGGTGCAATTAAGGATGAGTAGAACCTTGTGCAAGTGGATATGTTATGATTATCCAATAATTGTTGACATAAAGCATTTGTATAAAAATTTGAATTCCTTGTTCTCATTTTAAATCTTTTCCTTTTTCACATCAACTACACCGATTTAAATAGAGAGAAAAAGGAGCGATCAAATGCAAATCACTTTCTTTTGTGCAAACCCTACAAACCAAACTCATCCATTCATTTTCTTGATCAATGGTCATGATTAAAATGTGTTATATTAGGAATGTAAAAAATAAAATAAAATGTTTAATATTTAATCAAGAAATGGCAAAATTGACAAACCATTGTTCGTCTCATTTTCGGAAATTGATTTCATCAATAAAAACATTTTGAAAATTGTATCTCATTTTTTCGTTAGTGATATTTGTTTCATTGTTCGTCTGTATAATGAAATTTGAGCCAGATATGGTTCAGTCAATGGAACATTTTCCAAAAATCTGAATAACATGTTTTCGTTAATAAGTTCGTTTCATCATTGAAATTGTTTTTATGAACTTCACAATTCCCAAAATTGAATGACATTGTTTCAGCAGTAAAAATTGTTGACATGTTTTCTAACCAAAATGGAATCGGTTTCACGGTTTCTAACGAAGATGAACTCGGTTTTACATATGAAACTAAATATTGTTCAGTCAATGAAACACTTCAAGAACTGGATAATAATATTTCATTCATTTTTAAATTTGTTTCATGTTTCCTAACCAAAATGTAATCGGTTTCATTGGTTTATAGCCAAGATGAAATTGGTTTAATTAATGAAACCAAATATGGTTTAGTCAATAAAACATTTCAAAACCTGAATACTATTATTTCATTAAAAGCTATACAGGCAACAACGAGCGCGGGTTGACCCGGGGCCTTTTGCTCCTCAGCCTACGGGGTATTAGCAGCCGTTTCCAGCTGTTGTTCCCCTCCCAAGCGGAACGTTCTGTCAATCGGGGAAGGTTTTTTCATATGAAATTTTTTCATGAAATTGTTTAATCTTGTGAAATTGTTTCATATAATATTTTTTTTGATAAAGTTGTTTCATATATGGTTATGAAATCGTTTCATATAATACTTAATGAAATTTTAATGAAACTGTTTCATGTATTTATTTAAAATTAAAATAATGAAGATGATAATATTCATGATTAAC
>NC_037544.1:29753817-29773144 GCF_001531365.2 Cynara cardunculus var. scolymus | reverse complement strand
TATATATATATATATATATAGGAGAGGGATATTTTGTAATGAAATAAATTATATAAAACAATTTCATCATATTAAATAATTTCATTAAAAAAATTCTTTAAAATAAACAATGAAATCAATTGTTTTTACGGTTTCTACAAATAGTTTGGTTTGCATTTTATCCCTCCTATATATAATAGGCGCTTACTCATTTGAGAACTCTATATATTGTGATAACCGTGAGACCTTTTATTTTAATGTATTGTTTACATTATTTATTTTTCTCATCTAAAGATAGTATTTAATGCATTAATGAAGACTAGAATAGTACTCGCACAATGCAGTGAGACGCATCTCGATTTTAATGTTTTATTTTATTATTTGTCTCTGTCGATGTTATAATACGATTTTATGTATTTTTTAGAAAGCAATAATGATTTTTTTTAATAAAATATAAATTTGAAGATGTCATAAAATTTTGAAAAAAAATATATCAATGTTAATATCAAATCAACTATTTAAAAGTTTTCATTTTTTATTTAATTTCTTTAACTTATTTTTTTTATTATAATTTAATTTAAGTTTAATATTTAAATAATTTTATTTTTGGTTTAATAATATAACATTTTATAAAAATAATAATTAAGTATTCTGTTATAATTCAATGATTATCCTAATTATATTTTAGATTTTTTATATTTAAAATGAGATGTTTATCATGTATTTGATTATGTTTATCTGCAGTTAATTACACGAATTCAGATATGGAGATTTAATAAGTTATACTTACGCATAATCTACTTGTAATCTTGAGTTTTAAGTAATATGCATTAATAAACAGTACTTTACGCATAAAAAGTGGTTTTTAAGAGTTTTAGTCAAATACTTTATAAAATAGTATAGATATAGTTTTTTTCACAATGTGTTTTGCTTCATATGTATGTGTTTCACAAGGTGAAACTTTTTTTACCCGTAACTTTTGTTTCACAAACAAGCTAAAAAGATTCACACTGTGAAACAAATTTATGGTAATCGATATTCTAAATCTTAGTCTTCGACGGAAAAAAATCATATAAAATAAAACATGATACATTAGTTCTCAAGGTTATCACAATTTCATAAGTTCTTAAAAGAAAGTCCAATATATAAATAAAATTAAGAAACAACAAATTTATGATTTTTTTTACCACTAAGTAAATAATATTTTTATTAAAATTAATGACTAATCGTTAGATATGGTAAAAAGAATTATTTTTGATCTTTTTATAGTCATTTCTTTTTAAAATCCGATACTTTCTGAGTGTGTATTTTAAAAATAAAAATCCATGATATTTTTTCTTTTGCCCATCTTTATTAGTTACCTATCATCAAATCCGTTATTTAAATCATAATCGACTGATTATACCAATTTTTACTTGACATTGAATCCATATTGGCTACCTCACTCTCCTTTCTTACTTGACATAATCTGTTGGTCTTTTGAAGGTCTACAATATATACATAACAGTTTGTAGAAGGGGGTGAATACAAACACAATATTTTCAAATTTAAAATGTATATTGATAAAAGAAGATCAATATAAATTTTACAAGACTGTTTGCGGAAAGATAAGATAAGAAAATCTATCTAAACAATCTTTAGTTACACGCTGATTCTTAGCAAATGAGAAAAGATATGCTATAAAGAAAAGTTCTTTTACTTAGGCTTCAAGAATGCTCAAAGTAAGAATTAGGTTAAGAGAGTGTGTTGCGCGAACACTCTGCATGAAGAAGAAATACTTCTATTTATACCCAATGCATTAAATGTTTATTTAAAGCAATATGGTAGGGTTAGAGTGCGTGTCAAGCCTTAAGAGGAAGACTTGTCCTTTGCTACAGTGAATAGTACAAAAAGTCTACTCATGAGCCGACATCCTTACCTAAAGTTGGTGAGTAATAGAGTCAACTAATCGGCTCCGTACCGTAATAACATTTAGAAAGGATATGGGTTTGTCCTTTGTGTGCATAAGGACAAGACAACAACAATCGTGCTTGGCAAGCTTCCTTTGATTGTTGAATGCTGGAATAATTTGGTTGAGAAGAGACGTGGGTGTTCAGCAGTGGCGGCGCTGATATCCACACCTCCAGTGATTTGGGTCACTGAGGCGGTTGGGATAGATGCCATTGATATGACAGTGATGGGAGGAATCATTGAAGAGCTAGGAGGTTTAGCTAAAAGTGCCTCGGGGTTAAGGCTAGTTTCAATAACTGAAACCTATCAAGAGGTTTCATCCAGAGACGTGGCTATCCCCTTCTTGGCCTTCTTGGCTCTCTGAGAAGAACTAAGAGTTGGTTGAGAAGGTCATTTGGAGGAGGTTTTGGTGGTTGGGCTAGACGTGGGGAGGGAGGGTTTACCCTTGTCTTGGCCACCTGAGGAGAGGAGGTAGTAGAAGACACTATAGAAGAGAGTGTCACATCACTGTCCCTCAGCTTATGATCCAGAATCTTGGATCCAAGCTTGGAAACCTGGAGGTTACCTTCCGTGGAGTATTTATCTCCAAAGATCTTAGCGAAGATCATCGAAAGAAACCTGGTGTAAGGCACCACCTTTTCTCGCTGGCGCTTGTTCAGCTYKWGCACCAGGTCATCGAAAATGACCGCAACATAATTTATATTGCGACGCTGAATCGCATAAACGCCAATCGTCAAGGCGATCCTAGAGTCCTGGTCCTGACCTCTAGTCTTTCCACCCATAGACTGGATGAAGTGAGAGAACAGGTATTTCCAGATCGCTGACATCCTGTTCTTTTCAATCTTCGATAAGGACTTCATGGGAGCATTTGAGTCCTTCTTCATTGGCCATTGATAGCCAATGGCATCGAGACACTCGATGATCTCGGACGTTGTGGGTTTGCTGTCGTAGGGGACTCTAAGAAGGCGAAGAGCCGTCCTCATCGTGTTCACGCCAAACTTCACTTCCATGCGGTTGAAGGTGAAGTTGACCTGTTCAACTTGGCGGCCATGCTTGACTTCGACATCCACAACCTCAGCAGTGAACCAAAACTGTTGTAGAAGTTCCTTAACCATGATGGGTACATGGTTGAGGGCGAAGCCGAGAGACGACTGTTTTAGAAAGTCCGCCGCCTCTTGGTAGCTTGCCTTGGATGAGGGAATGTCCAACAAGGCAATGTGGTTTTCGGCCTTGAAGGACACTTCATCGAGAGAGAATCCAACATTCTTGGCAGCCATCTATTTTTAGTAAGAACAAGATAAAACAGTATGTTAGTAAAACCAAGATTCGTATTGGATAAGAATATAGGTAAGTTTTTTAATCAATAAAAACTTCTTTTGAAAAATCCGTAAAGAAGAAATAGGATTTTTCAAGTAGAAAGTGTTTAAAGAAATCTGATTATAACCAAGTAAGAGTTGGTTAAATAATCATCATTGTTTAACATTTCAAGAGAACAAGTTTCTTGAGAATAATAAACTTATTTCTTAACAGAAGAGTAAAGAAAAGAAGGATTCACCTTAAAGATTTAGAGAGAAAAGGTCGAAAGGTTCTTGAGAAGTTGAGAGAGTTCTTGTTTTGGAAATTTTTTGCAGAGTTTTGTCTTTGAAATTTTGTAAGCGTAAAGAGAAAAGAGGAGGAGAGGTCTCATATTTATAGGTAAGAGGAGAGAGAAGAAATATAAGAGAGAGTGGAGGAGCCATTGGAGTCTTCATAGATGAACTGTTGGATAGATCAAACTTCTTCAGCATGTCATGAACATACTTACTTTGATTGATAAAGATACCTTTATCTGATTGTTTGATCTGGAGACMTAAAAAGAAGGTTAGTTCTCCCATCATGCTCATCTGATATTCTTTCTTCATGCGATCAGCAAACTAAAAACACAAAGAGGGATTAGTGGAACCAAATATAATATATCGACATAAATTTGGACTAGAATGATGTGACCCTTAACTTTCCTGAGAAATAAGGTCTGGTCAATCTTTCCACGAACAAATTTCTCAGAGATGAGAAAAGACGAAAGGGTATCATACCAGGCACGAGGAGCCTGTTTTAACCCATAAAGAGCTTTATCCAACCTATAGACATGGTTTGGATACTTAGGGTCAAGAAACCCTAGAGGTTGTTCAACATAAACTTCCTCTTGAAGTTTCCCATTTAGGAAAGCGTTCTTTACATCCATTTGGAAGACTTTAAAGTCTCTATGGACAACAAAGGCTAGGAAGAGTCGAATTGCTTCGGGTCTAGCCACTGGTGCAAAGGTTTCATCATAATCGATCCCTTCTTCTTGTCTATAACCTTGAGCAACAAGTCGAGCCTTGTTACAGGTTACCACACCATCTCCAACTTATTGCGATAGACCCATTTGGTGCCTATCACTGATTTGTCAGAAGGATGTGGGACAAGGTACCAGACTTTGTTCCTATCAAACTCAATGAGCTCCTCTTGCATGGCAAAGACCCAACTAGGATCAGAGATAGCATCATTGATTTTCTTGGGTTCAACTAAAGAAAGAAAGTTGACAAAGAGACAGATATTACCTAGACCACGACAAGTCTTGATACCTGCATCTGGATCACCAAGAATTTGATGAATTGGATGGTCTTTTGTCCATCGCTGAGCCGGTAGAGAATTTCATCTGAGTAGGTAAGTTCAGGAACAGAAGATGAGGCTTCAGCTACAGTTTATTCAGCAATTGGGACAATCGCTAAAGGAGCCTCAGATTCAGCGACTGAAACAAGTTCAGATACTGAAGGCATTTCATTCACTGATTGATCAGTGTTTGAAGTAAAAAGAGGAATACAACTAATGGGCACAACAACGATCTCTAAAGAAGATGCGTTGGAGTGACTAGCTGTTACTGGAATGATAAGTGGATCTTCTTCAGCTTCAGGGGATTCAGTGTTGAGAGGAGCACTGTAGGAAGCTTCAGGTTGTCCATAGTGAGAGAACATCCAGTTTTCTAATTCATCCTCATCATTTAAGATGGGTCTTGAATTAGCTGATTGATATTCGTCAAAGGTGACATAGATAGATTATTCTATCATCCGTCTTCGTTTGTTGAATACTCKGAAGGCTTTGGATACTGAAGAATATCCAAGAAAGATTCCTTCATCAGCTTTGGGATCGAACTTCCTAAGTTGGTCGGGGATTGTTGAGAATGTAACAAATACAACCAAATATATGAAGAAAACTTATAGAAGGCTTTCTTCCATGAAAAATTTCATAGGCTGTCTTCTTGAAGAAGTTATCCATAGTACTGTTTTTGAATTCAGTACCATGGTCACTTAATAGTAGATCGTTCCTTGATATTGTTGAGTACTTCTATTTTCTTGATAAACGAAATGATTTCTTCAGGTGTTTCATCTTTGGATCTGAGGAAGAAGACCCAAGTGTACCTGGCATATTCATCAATTATGACGAGTGTGAACTTCTTTTCAGTTATGGATTGCACGTTGACTGGACCAAAGAGATCCATGTGCAGTAGCTGAAGAGGTGCAGTCACTGAAGAGATTTTCTTTGACTTAATGTTAGCTCTTGTGTGTTTTCCTTTTTCATAGGCTGAGCAAAGAGATTCCTTTGCAAATGAGTGTTGAGGAAGACCAGTGACAAGATCATTTCTTGACAGCTCGCTGAGTGTCTTGAAGTTAAGATGAGAAGGTCGTTTGTGCCATAGCCAATTAATGTATGATGAGGCTTTAGAGAAGAAGCAGTTGTTCTCAGTGAAAGAGGAATTCATATTAATGATATATACATTCTCTAGACGAGAATCGGTTAGGGCAACCTTATCATTTTTGTAAAGGACGTGACATGAATTCTTCGAGAATTTTACTGTGTAGTCTTTATCACACAGTTGATTGATGCTTAGAAGATTGTTCATCAGTCCTTCAACATATGCAACTCGCTTGAACGTTGTTACACCATTGGTTAATATACCAAAACCTTTAGTACATCCTTTTCCGTTTCCACCAAAGGTTACGGAAGGTCCTCTTTCTTCCTTGAAATGAGTTAGTAGGGATTTGTCTCCAGTTATATGTCTTGAACATCCGCTATCAAGATACCATATACCTTTGATGTTTTGTACAAGGAAACAATTTAAGAATGCTATTGGTACCCAAGTATTAGGGTCTAGCATTGTTATAGGCATCATCCACTGGTGCTGAGGAATCAGTATCAGCATATGACATCACTAAACCTGAAGAGGTTTGAGTAAAAAGAGGAACAACCTCTGACACTACTAAAGTAGTTTCAGTGGAAGTCTTCACTGAGCCTGATGAAGAGGCTTCAGTGGTTGGAACTACAACATCTGATGATGAAGATTTGTCAGCAGGAGTTGTCTTCGTTGAGCCTGAAGAAGAGGCTTTAGCGGTTTGCTTCACTTTGGTTGCTTTTGCAGCCTTAGTGGAGGATTTCGCCTTGGTTGATTTCTCAGTCTTGGCTACTTTCTTGCCCTTAGCTGGTGAACCAGCCTTGGCGGCAGAAGGATACTTGCTGGCAATATGTGTCTTTTCACCATAGTGTTTGGACTTCCTAAAGCTGAAGGTAGCTTTAGGGCCAGGAAGTATCAGATTAGAAGAGGGACCAGCTCCAAGGATTCCCTTCTCATTGGTTCTTGGAGAAACCTTTGAGGCTTTGGATTCCTTAGGTGAAAAGTTCACCTTGAGCTGAGACTTAGATTTCTAAGAGGATTCAGATTTCCTAGTCCCTGAGGAAGAAGCTTTACAAGCTAAGAAATAGACCATCATCTATTGGACTTGTTAGACTTCTTAGGAAGATGTGCTGTGACAATGGAGTTACCTTTGTCTTTGCAGCCTGAACTCGAAGGAGTTCCTTCAAAATGAATCTCAGTAAAAGAAGACTGAGAGGAAGAAGTGTCAGGAATGGAAGAGACGAAGGTACCAAACTTAAGCATGGACCTGTCAGTGACACGTTCTTCCTGATCACAGGAGAATTCTAGACCAGTTATTATCTTGGCGGGGATCCGAGCGTTGATGATCTCAGAGGCTTTGAGAGAAGCTTTACACCACCCTTCAATGGTAGCCTTCTCAGCCTTAAGTTCAGCGATTGCTTGCTCATGCTCAACGATAGCCTTTTCGCGTTCAACGTTGATCGCTTGATTTACAATGAAATGATCCTCTAGATTTTTCCTCAACAAAGGTCATCTCTTTGATCTTAGAATGGAAAATCTTCAATTGTTCTTGAAGATCAAGATTAAGCATTTCTGCTTTAAATTTGCTATTGAGGGCATTGTAAAGATCCAACGTCAACGTATCTAGTGCGGATAGGCTAGAGGAAGAAGAGAAGGGTTCATTCAAAATACATACCTGAGTAGTAGAAGAGGTAGATGGCTCAGAAGAGGTAGATGCCTCTGAAGATTCTTCAATAGCATCCTTGGCCGTCAAGCAAAGATAGGTTGTATCTTCCTCATCAAAAGATGATTCATTGGATGAATCAGCCCAATCATGCTCTTCAGCGATAAGACCTTTTGCCTTTCGTTGGTTGTTCTTCACTTTCCTTTACTTTTCCTTCAGTTTTAAATATTTTTCATCCTTGGACCTGAAGGAGGATAGGGTTTTGGAAGATGGCGTCGCAGCTTTCTTCGATTTGCATTCATCTGCAAAATGCCCAGTGCGGTGACAATTGTAGCAGACTGTTGATGCCTTGTCTATTCTGTCAGACTTTGGCTTTTTCTTAATGGTCAGCAAGGGAGATCTGCGGTAGTTGTTTTTGCTGGCGAATCTCCTAAAAGATTTAGTTAAAAGCGCCAGGGATTCATCAAAATCTGCTAGATCAGATTCTAGAATATCCTCAGAGTTAGAAGAGTCTATCTCTGTAATAACAACAGGAGGAAGAGAAGAAGTAAAAGAAGTAGAAGGGGTTTCAACTGAAGTAGCTTCAGAGATCAAATCTAAATGAGAGCTTTTCATTTCTCTGGAATCTTTGACTAAATTCCTTTTTAGTTAACGAGATTGCTCATGATTAAGCAAAATCTCATAGAGAGTAGAGAGAGAAAGAGAGGACATGTCATTGGACATCTTAAGACACATGGAAAAGGTGTCCCAAGACTCAGGATCCACACCTTTTAGAAAGAGGGACATCTGGTTCTTGCATAGACTAAAGTTGTCACGAACGAACCGGGGACGTTTGGCAAGAGAGCCATTATCTTGAATGTGTGTGTTTGTGTTTTGCAAAGCCATTTAAAAGCAGTAAAATTTATCTAGAGAAGAAGATAAAATAATGCAGAAAAACAACCAAACATCTTACAAAAAGATAGAACACTACGCTGATACTACTTGTTGGTCCCTTGAGGGTCTACAAGAAGATCAATACAAATTTTACAAGACTGTTTGCGGAAAGATAAGATAAGAAAACCTATCTAAACAATCTTTGGTTACACACAGATTCTTAGCAAATGAGAAAAGATATGCAGTAAAGAAAAGTTCTTTTACTTAGGCTTCAAGAATGCTCAAAGTAAGAATTAGGTTAAGAGAGTGTGTTGCGTGCACACTCTACATGGAGAAGAAATACTTTTATTTATATCCAATGCATTAAATGTTCATTTAATGCAATATGGTAGGGTTAGAGTGCATGTCAAGCCTTAAGAGGAAGGCTTGTCCTTTGCTACAGTGAATAGTACAAAAAGCCTATTCATGAGCAGACATCATTACCTAAAGTTGGTGAGTAATAGAGTCAACTAGTCGACTCCGTACCGTACTAACATTTAGAAAGGGTATGGGTTTGCCTTTGTGTGCATAAGGACAAGACAACAACAATCGTGCTTGGAAAGCTTCCTTTGATTGCTAAATGCTGGAATAACCTAGAGGTCTCTTCAGTATTCGCTGAGGCTTGAGTAGTCTTTAGACATATGTAGACAGGCGTGTAATCACTGAGTATCGCTTCAGATAATGTACTTGCCAGTCTCTAATCTTTAGTTTCGGTCTTCGACTTTGGCTGAAGGTTCTTTGGTGTGAGTGTTGTCTACTTGAAGTATCGCTATCTCTGATTGAATTACAATACAAGTTCTTCAGTGATCACTGAACAGATTCAGTGATGATCGCTGGAACTGAAAAGACAGAAACATAAATACATCGTATAAGTGAAAAGGGATTATCATCAAAGCACTGAGAGAGAGGATCAACATAATCGACTACTAGTACATCACTCTCCTTTCCTACTTAACATAATCGGTTACCTAGTAGTTGATCACCCTCACCATACCCATCGACCACCTAACCATCTTCTACCAAATAGTTGATCTCCATATCTATCGACCATCGCTTCAAGTTGATCACCAACTACAATCACACTTCCTAGCCAATCTTTATCACCACCTTCACTCGTTGATCTCCTAACTGAAACCTACTACCCAACCTATCATCTCACCTTTCCAATCGGCCATCCACACTCATCAATAACCTACTAATCAGCTATTCTGACAAACCATCAACACCACCAAACTAACCGATCCAATCCCAAAACTTACTAGCCAAGATCCTCATCTCCTCCCTCCACTAATCGGACTCCCATATTTTTCTCTTGGCTACACCCTCTCATTCTCCCACCTAACCGAAATCTCAAATCGGCCACTCTCAACTTTAATCCAATTAGCCAGCATCTGCTTAAACCTTTTCACCATGAGTTGTTTTTTTCTCTCAATCTAATTGGCCAACTCTTTACCTATTGATTACTCTCTATCAGATACATTCCCCTAATTTGATACGATCCATATCACTCTATTAGATTCCACGTTCCATTTGGTCAAAAACATTTTCTGATCTCTCTTTGTCTGGATGAAATTGTATATGTTATAGAAAATAAAAGGTTTTTTTGATACAATTTTCAAGAATAATCAAATAGGGTAGCACATCTGGGTGTAAGGGTAGATAGTTATCAATGTTTTTTTGACACATCAGTCACCAACTTCTGTCTACCTCCCTAGAGTTATTTTTCTCTACTTCACCTATCATTGACTTTCTCTCTCTACTTCTTCTTTATAAAAGTCATGATTGTTGTTCTCTCTCATCTCTCCTAAAATCACCTTGCTCTTATATCTCTCTTCTCACTAAAGATTAAAATCATATATAACGAAATCTTCCCATCGGATCCCAAGATCTCCAGGTATGATTTTTATTTCTGATTTTTCTATTCCGATTTCGGAGACTATGGTGTTGATAAGCATTGATTATTCAATACTAAAGTACCCATTTCTTTACTTATTAGGTAGATTATTTTCTTTTATCCCAACCTTGAGTCACTTTTATTACTTTATTTTCTATTTGTTATATTTGGAGCTAAATTAGGTGATTAACTTATCTTTACAACATTTGAGTAGATGTTATCTTAACTTGGAAACAATGTGCTTTATGCTGCAGCATTCCAGCAACATTAATCTGTTATGAAGCGGCCATTTTGAAGAAGTGCTTAATGATTCAGTTGTTGCATTGGAGTGAAGACAAAAATCTGATGATCTTTTGGTTAATAACCTTCACAGCTGAAGAAGGGGTTTTTGGTGGCTACTTTTATTTGATTTGATGTTCCTTTTTTCCCTTTTGTCTCTCCTTTAAGAAACCTGTTGGCTTCCAACATTTTTGTCTTAATCCTTAGGTCTTTTGTATAAATAGGGGCATTTGTTGCTTCTTTTTAATTATCCCACAGATACAAAAACTTTCAAATCTGTAGTTTATGCATATTCAAGTTAGTTCTTGAATTTTCTTTAAATATTGTTCTTCGTTATGAGTTGTTGCAGCATTGTTCTTACTTTATTTATTTTTCTTGTCATTGAATTTCCACTCTTTACTTTCAGTCATTTACTTTCCGTCATTTATATTTATGTCTTTACTTTTCTGTTCTTTACATTTCATGTCATTTATTTTCCTTAATGAGTAGCTAATTTCGTTAGCTTGAGTGTAAGATAAAGGATGAAATGTTAAACCGAATGAAAGTGGACGTTGTTTCGCAATTACAATGTTCCACTATTTCATTCAAGTTTTATAAAAACCAAGTACACTTCTTGACGAGTTGATCACTTTGAAAGTGCTAAAGTGTCATGGTCTTAGAGATAAGCCATTGAAAGCACGTCAGCTTGAATGATATGAGAGGTAGACTTGAGAAAGTTACCGACAAGGAGACTTGTCATTTATGTCTTTCAAACTTAACTCCCGATAGGTTGGTCACTCTTTAAAAGTGTCAAAGTGCGATAGATTCAGAGATGAACTATCTAGAACACACGCCAACTTGAATGATATGGGAATCGGCTCGAAAGAGTGATTTTTAACAAAGAGATTTGTTTATCCATATATTTTGAAGATACCATTTTTTTCACTATCCCTGGTCCGGATACCGCACAGAGATATGGGTTGAAAGCTATAATATAGTGCAAAGGTGAAGTCCGAAAAGAATACCTTCAAAATAGATGGCGGAACTAGTTATGGCTTACTGCATGCTATAGCATTGCTACAGCATTGTCTACTGGAATTTATGTTTACATTTCACCACAAGTCTTACACCCTTGCTACCCTTTATATTATGTTATATTATCATTATTAGCTCAGAATCAAACTGAAGTCTTCAATTTTGTCATCTGAAATCATCTCTTTCATTGGATTCTCATTAGACTTTTGCTACAATCTCCGTGGACGATAAACTAATATTTTACCACTTTATTACTTGGAAAGACGATATTGGGTCATATTGTATACTTGCTTTGTGGTTCATTTCATTTGTCTAAAGGTGTGCGATATAACCTACTAGGTGTCAATTGAACCTTTGACACCTACCTACCCTAGTCTCTCTATCTTTCAAAGATTGGACAAGTACCCAATTAAGGGGAGCAATCGACTAAATAATCATCCGATTGAGGAGGAGCAAAGTCATTCGATTGTGGGGAAGCAAAGTCATCCAAATAAGGGGATCAACCAATTAGGATGAACATCTGAAGTCAAAGAAGAAAACATCGAACTTGGGTAAATATCCGAAATCAGAGGAGAAAAGCCAAGATAACTCCAGAAAAAGAATTAGATCATGAAATGTCAAAGGAAGATTACACTAAAGTCTAGATTAGCCAATTTGGTTTCCCTTCACTGTAACTACCTTTTTCATCCAAAAGGACAAGTATCTGAATGCTACTCCCTCTGTTCTTATAAGTCCAAATCCTCCGAATTTTTTTCTTCTTCAACTCTCAAAATGTTCTGTGAGAAGCCTAAAAATAAAGTTTTCAGATGATGAAAATCTATCTTACTTTCTTGAAATTTTAAATTCTACCTAGATAGCAACTTTTCAGCTTTCAGTATTTTATTACATTGTAACACTATCCTAAAAGAAAAGAGAGAAGAAAAACAAAAACGAAAGGCCTTCAAAATAACAAAAACAAAGAAAAAGAGAAAAGAACAAAGAGAGAAAATAAGATGGATCACTGAAAAATGAGTTTGGATCTTATTTTTCGCTTATGAGTTTCAGTACCATTTTTTCTAAGTATTTCTGTCACAGTGGTCTATTTGAATTATTAACAAATAAGGGAGATTGTTGGTTTCAACCATCGAATTTGTAAATAATATATCTATCATCCAATTCAACACTTAAGAAAGAAATTCTTATTTACTTCTCATGTTATGGTCATATCCGATATGCATTATTTATTGGATATAACACAAGTGTTTATATCCTAGGTGATATAACACAAGGGATCACATACGATTTAAAACATCAATCAGATACGATACAAAGGACTAACATCCAAATGGACCTTGCTCAACAAAGAAAATTATTTGCTCAAGGTTGCAGATCCTACTCACTATTGGATCCATAACCTAAATAAAATGTAAGAATTCTCCATCCGAAGGTAAGAATCCGGTTGAACTATCTTCATAGGTCAATCAATCTTGATTCTTAAGAATTCACATTTTATTCCAAGTTATTCTTGCATCCGATGTTTTAACTTCATAATTGATAAGGATGTATATTTGGTGTATATGAAGTATATCTTGTTTTTCGGATACCCAACCATTCTTTTAGATAGGATTTTCTTCGTAAGTCCCATTTTGTAATATGTTATCTTATCAAGCAAAACGCCTTCAACAAAATCGAAAACTAATTGAAGTGAAGTTAGATCGACACCAAAGTGAATTTGTTTATCATCTAGCCGATAGAAAATTAGAAGACTAATAAGTCAAATAGTTTGACAAATGCTTTCTGGCAAGCTGATTTGAAGTAAATACTTTGGGACCAAGTTTCTTTTATCATCTCTAAATCCTAGTATGGGAACATATTCAACATATCAGACAAAGTAAGTCATATTCGTTTATTGTACTGTTCACTCTACACACTAAAGCAAGGATGAAGACTAGAGGAAGATGTTTTGGGCCCAAGTCTCCAACCTTTGTCCTGGTATGGGAACATACTCAACATGTCAGCAAAATCAAGTTCAAAAGTATCAAAAGTACTATTTGATTCTTACTTTACTATTCACTCAACATATAGAAAGATGAGTTGAAGTAACAAGTGTCTATATCATATCAAAAGACTGATATGAAAAGTACAATGGTACATGAACCAACAAATCAAATGAAGGCACGCGTTGAAGTTGCATTATTGCATTTTATGCATGAACTGCTATAAAAGGCTGTCTCTAAATCATATGCAACTTGCCCTTTTGAAGAATAATCTAGTGCTTCTTCTTTCAGATAGGCACCATGATATTCGAAGACTATCTTAGTTCTTCAAATCTGAAAAGGAACTTTCTTCCCCTCTCTTTTTCAGTTTAGTAAATTAGTCACCTGTCAGATAGTTTAGGATCACAGGTCTTACCTTCCTAGCTTCGGCAACATATCTATAATTTTTTTGTTTGTATACAAATATAGAACAAAAATTTAAAATGAAAATTCGTTGTGTTTGCATTCAACCCCTCCCCCCTTTCTACAAACAATTTAGTATAAATCATTAGTCCTCCAGGACTAACACTCATGTTCAAGAATATTCACTGATGTTTATTTTTGTTCTGTTTTTCATTTATTATAAATATGTCATGATTAATTTAATTCATAGATTTCAAGGATTAGGAGCTAAGATTGGTTCACATAGTTAACACTAGTTATTGAGTTAACAAAAGAACCAACACCTATATATATATATATATATATATATATATATATATATATATATAGGGGTTGGTAAGATTATTGTGTTAACTTTGTTAACCAATCTTGGCCATTGATTTCTTACAATAAACGGTTGTGATTAATCGTGATAAAAAATTAATTTTTAAAATTTACAATTTCAAAAAACATATGTGAACAAAGGGGAAATGGTATTTAGGTAATTTTCTTTTTTATGTAACTCTCATATTCATTAATTGGGAGTTATAAAATCAAAAAATCTCATTATTTTTGTTAATTTATTTTTGTTAATGTAAAAACCATATTAACACATCTATATATCTATCTATCTATATATATATATATATATATATATATATGAACCATTGTGTCAAATACAAACAAAAATTGACATATATATGAAATTGGACTGCATAGCATTTATGAACACAATATGAACATAACAAAAATAGTTGTTACACGAAAAGAAATAAATAAATAAACATGTATGAACACAATATGAACAACTTGTGAACAATAGTTTCTTCATTATGAACACATTCAGGATCGAGCCAATGTTGAGATATGCAGTTAGTGTACATATGAACACTTGTGAACAATAGTTCTTTCATTATGAACATATTCAAGAGCGAGCCGATGTTGGGATATACAACTAATGTACATACGAACACAATATAAACAGCTTGTGAACAATAGTTCCTTCATTATGAACACATTCAGGAGCGAGCCAATGTTGAGATATGCAGCTAGTGTATATATGAACACAATATGAACATTTGTGAACAATAGTTTCTTTATTATGAACAATCGGTTTATCCATAATAGCTTGAACGATACCAAAAACTTTACTACCGGGTCTCTTCTACCAATCACAAATTCAAAACCATTATAGATAGAAAAATCAATATTATAAAAAAAAGATCAATAATAAATTAACAAAAATTATAAATTCAATATTAGATGCCTTGATTCATGTCCCTACTAGAACATATATGAACACACCTGAATGTATATAAACACTAGTTGCAGCCTATGGCAGGTCAAGCATCACAAGCAACTGATGGAGCCGAATGGTTATCAGAATTAGATTGCATAACAAATTAAGTTGACGATGAACTAATTCTATTTGAACAAATGAATTGGGCTCGTAGTAATAATTAAAGAAAAACTACCAACACAATATGAACTATAAAAAACACAAAAACGTCATAATCAACATAATTTCGATTAAAACGAATACAATAACATATTAATCCATTACCAATACAAACGCTTTGATTATTGTCTTCACTTCCGGAACTCGAAGTCCGATTGTCATCATAAACCATTTTTACTATCGGTCTTCTTTAACAATCACAAATTCAAGAACAATATAGATAGATAAATCAATATTATAGAAAAAAAAAGATCAATAGTAAATCAACAAGTATGAGATTTTTTAATTTTGTAGCTCTCAATTAATGATATGGCAGTTACATACAAACTAAAATTACATATTTACCCTTGTCATTAAATTATGAGATGGGTATAAACCTAGATAAAAGATGGATTTCATTGGTTGAGCTTGGTTAACAAAGTTAACACAATAATCTTGGTTAACATTTGAACCAAGTGCTCTCTCTCTATATATATATGTGTGTGTGTGTGTGTGTGTGTTAATTGCAGAGTTGGTCCCTAAAGTTTGATAGTTCTTACGAAAATAAGAAGAAAAAAACCAAAGGAATAAAAGATAAAAAAATGAAAAAAAGACAAACAATAAAAAGACAGAAATGACCTTCCCTCTAAATGATTTTCTTAACAAAATTAGTGATCAAGGACCATTTCCAGAGCAAAATGCAAAGGACAAGGACAATTTCTAGATATATCAAGCTTCATGTCCCACTTTCAGACTTTTCACTAAACCTCATCAGGAGACAAAATTAGAGTTTACTCTATAAATTACATATCCTACTATGTTATAAAATATTTTGTTTTTATTGTTTAAAAGACTCTTAGATCTCGTTTGGTTTGCAAAATTGAATTGGATTTAGAAAGATTTGGAATTAAATTTCATTCTAATCTCATGTTTAGTTTGAAGAATTTCTTAAACTTAACATCCGAGGACTTCATTGAAATCATTGTGGATTAAAATCTCATGGGGTTGGTATTTCACGAAATTTCATAGAATTTATATGTAATAATATGTTCAAATATGTTCAAAGCACTTGTTTTGTAGTAATTAATCAATAAAAAGATAATTATTTTTTTATAAATTATTTACTAATAATGGAATTTAAATCTATCAAAATCCTACAAACCAAACACACCAACGATTACAAAACTTTCTAATTCCAAACTCTTCCACGAAATCTAAATCTCTCAAAACTATTCCATCAAACCATACGTCATTTAACATGTTTGTTTCGTAGGATTTGGAATTGGATTTGATTCCAATCCCACGTTTGGTTTAATGAAACAAAATTCAATATTGAAATCCTAGGATTTGTTGGAATTAGAAATCTCGTGGAAGTAGTTGGTATTTAATGAGATCTCACAAAATTTGTCTGTAATAATGTTCTAAAATGTTCTTTTTGTAATTAATTATTTCTAATTTTCAAATCCTACAAATTATGCACCCCAAATATCCCAAATCTTTCAACGAAATCCAGATTCTCTAAGGGTGCGTTTGGTGCGCGGGCAAGACAAGACAGGACAGGACAGCTGTTCAGCATTTGGTAAGACATGACAGGACAGGTTAAAATGACCAATTTACCCCCAGTAACCTGTTTAGTGTTTTTTTTCACTAAATAATCAATATAATAAATGCTTACAAATACTATTTACAGGGTCTTATGATGATTATAAATCCCCAAAACCAGACCACATATATCAACAGAAATGCATCAACTTGACCACATATATCACAGAAATGCAAACAGAAATGCATCAACAGAAATGCATCAACTTCAACCTACCAAAATACCAAAAGTAAATCAAAGAAACCACCCTAGGTATGGGTTGCTTGATCATTTTTTCTGCAAACACCCATACGGTTCCTTATTTTTTGACCATCGTAAGCTTATAACAAAAATTTCAAACGCAAAGTGCTAAAATGTTGAACAGATTGGATATGGAGAGGAGAAAAACCTCAATTGGATATGGAGAGGAGAGAATCGTACCGTCGATTGGAACAGATTTGAAGAGATGAACGTCGATCGAAACTCGCAGACGTGGTCGCCGTCGATGGTCCTGGTCGCCGTCGATGAGGAAGCGATGGAGGAGGAGCGATGGAGGCTGTGTTAGGTTTTGTGAAGAAGCCGGGTAAAGGGGAAAAGGGTAATGAGGGAAATAACTTTGAGTTCCACTTAGTTCCAGGGTATTAGGCAGAACTCGCGTGTCCTATTCTTATTCCACTTAGTTCCATTTAGAAACACACCAAACATGGGACAAGTGTGTCCTGTTCTGTCCTGTCCCACCTTGTTCCACATACCAAACGCACCCTAAAAGCAATCTGTCAAACCAAATACCCACATACGGGTGTATTCATATTGTTTTTTTTATTAACCTGGATATCCAACCCGCTATGCGAGCCGACTAATCTCAGGACGACCACCTGCTTTGCAGATAGCTCAGAGTCACCGCATTTGAACTTCCGTGGCCACAAAGGGATTTTTATTCCTCCTTGGATTTGAATCTGGACCTCCAGGTACTTTTGACATTTGGAATCAAGCTCAAACCAATCAAGCACCATTTTTATGGTTTTTATTTTAAATTTTTAATAAACAACCAACATTCATATTTTTATATCGGTTGCGAATGTCATGACATTTTAAAAAAATTAAGAGAGAGATGTTTAAAAGGTAAATTTGACCAGTAGAAACGGTTTTTAAAACATTTTAGATTTGATATCTCAAATATTTAAACCAAAACACGTTACACAAAATACTTTACATTCTTAATTGTAAAAATCAGGTACTTAAATACTTGAGATGTCAAATTTAAAATACCGAAATAAAAGGTTTTAAAAAACATTCCATAAAACCAAATTAGTTAAGTTTATCTTTTTTTAAATTGAACGTAAATACATTTATTCCCTTTAATTATTATTTTTTTAATTAAATGTAAATAGCAACCAAAAAAATGAATAAAACATAGATACAGTGTACCGTTTCTTGTACTTAGAAACCAAAAAGATAGCAGGTGACACAAGAAAGCCACGTCATACATGAATTTAGTTACATCATGGGGTTGGGGTCCACCATATTAGAGCACCGAACCATAAACGGGTATCAAAATCTGTATTCGAATATAACCACCACTAAAAAGTGAGCTAATTCGAGTGCACTCACATACTCAATTATCATTCAAAGTAATGAAATATTTCCATATTCGTTCTTAACGTGTGATTCATGATGAATAACATGTCCATATATTCATCTTGAATGACAAATGGAGCGCTATGAGCGATTCTCGGATCTCAACCAAAAAAAACAGGTTCTCGACTGATTTTTCCTCTATGATTTAAATATATTTGGATGATAAACTCCGCACTAATAAACTTAACCGTTTAAAATTTGAATATTACAATTACATAAATAGAAAAAGATATTCGAATTGGGTAAAGAGACGGAAATAGTATAAACCAACAAAATCTTGAGCAGCTTGTTCTCACGGGTGTAAACGAAATACGATTTTGGATTCTAAAGGAAGACACGACCATTGACCAATAAAATGGTGAATGGACAATTGAAGAAAACAGCATAGGAACACTTGGTCTTGTTTGACAACGTTTTTGTATTCACAATTACAAAATATATAAAGATAACAGAAACAGTCATTCTACTCTTTGAGATAAATGACAGGTCTATATAATTTACAGTGTTTTATGTGAGAAATCTCCAACCCAACCCAATAACAAAAAGATAAATGGTTCCTAGTTAAAAGGGTTGGTCTAGCACCACCAGTGGAGGCCACAAAATCCTCCAAAAGTCTACTCTCAAGTCTTCCTTCTCTCATCACTTTCAATCTAATCTCCCTCATTCTTGACTTTTCAAGTCAATCCTATTAATTATCAATTCCAAAATTCCAATTTTATATGATCATCTTTATCAAGCACCAATTCTTTTTTATTTCAGTTTTATGTATTGGCTTTACTTTTATATGGCCTTCTTGTGATTAACATAACACTAAGTTTGTATTAGTTTAGAAATCAAAAGGCAGAGTGTTTGACTTCTAAAGTCAACATAGACGTTTACCCCCCCCCCCCCCCC
>NC_037544.1:29730460-29753797 GCF_001531365.2 Cynara cardunculus var. scolymus | reverse complement strand
CGATGACGCATGAGCTTACTTACTAATAAACATCATCATAATCGTTAACCTTATATATGCAAGTCCCATCAATCTACCAATTTCCTTAACACTTTCCTAATTCTATTCCCTTCTCTAAATTAATCTACAAACGTAACCATCAAAGAGTTCGTTTTCAGCTGTTTTCATGGGACCAGTCGTTAGCTTTTTAATAGCAGCCACCACTGCCACCATTAAACACGACATGCTATGAAGCATCTTCGTTGCCAGTAGGAAGGTTGCTAGGAAAGCTCCATTTTAGAGTTATGTAGATGATATATATAATATAAATATAATCAAGAACAGCAAATTCAACTTGTAGATTAAAATGGATGGGTATGAAGAGATGTCAAAAGCCTACAGTTACAGATCATTAGACTCACCTGTCGATTATGATGTTCCAAATCACCAAAGTTCTGAGCTTTTTGATAGCTTTCTTGTGTTTGATGATTGGCTAAATGAAGATCAAGCATCCATTGTTCCTGAATATCCAGGTCATACTCCAGTTTATCCTTCGGCTGCCATTGAAGATGGTAATCACTCCATTGGAAGCAGTAGCAGTAGCAGCCACCTTCAAGGAAATAGTAGCAGTAAGCAAACTTATTTCATGATAAACTCATATGTCTTCTTTCTTGTATACTAAATTAGAAACAACCACTCGTCTCTTGAGAAAGTGGTGTAAGGATCGCGTACATCTTACTACCCTCCAGACCTTTCCTCCAATTGGAATATATTAGGTCTGTTTGGTTTTTACTGTATACTAAATCACATAGACACACACATGGAGCAAGCTGGGGGGGGTCTTCATGGGAGGTAGAGGCAAGGTTTGTGTAGTGTGTACATCATACCCCCAGATCCTACCTCCTATACTGGGTTTGTTTGCTTTTTCCTGTATATTTAATTCACATGGAGCAAGTATGGTGTTTTGATCAAAAGAACAACCTCTCCTCCATTTGGTATAGAGGCAAGATCTCGTACATCTTACCCCATCAAACCCTACCTCTGTGTAGGATATGTTGGGTTCGTTTTGTTTGGTTTGGTTTGTTTTTACGCACATGGGGCCCATGAACACATTAAGGGCTGACAATTCCTTTGCTTTAAGGGTTCGGGGAGGAAGTCCATGTTCTTTCCAATTTGTAAAGAATCTTGAAGCCATGAGCTTCTTGTCATCAAGGCATAACCTTTGAGTTCATGCACTTTGACCAACATAAATCCTAATGGTATTAACCATTTTACGTTCTATGTTATCCACAACCATAGATGTACACTACACTTGCACAAAAGGACACAAACCAAGTGGCACGATCAAGATGGAATTATAAACCTGAAGTATCTAAACAAGGTTTAGTGTTTTTGTTACTAGGGGGCATTGGAATCAGGCAAGCTCAAAAGGGTACAAAAGAGAAGGTTGCCTTTAAAACTAAATCACAAGTAGAGATTCTAGATGATGGCTTCAAGTGGAGGAAATACGGGAAGAAGATGGTGAAAAACAGCCCAAACCCAAGGTACAAGAGTAATAGTGTCATTTCCCACAGTAGATTCTTCATGACATCAAACTATAATACTGCATAATGCTTATTATACAAGTGTTGAAAGCTAATGACACCATATGAATGTTTTAACAGGAATTATTACCGTTGTTCAGCACAAGGATGTCCCGTGAAGAAGAGAGTTGAAAGAGATGTAGAAGATGCAAGATATGTAATCACGACCTACGAGGGTGTCCATAACCACGAACGCCCTTCTAACTTCTGATAAAATGTATTATGATCAGCTCTTGTATGCTAAAGTAAGTTTTTTCTAGGCGTACCAGTCCTTAGATTATTGAAAAGCAAGAATCATTCCTATGTTTTCTGAGGTTGTAAGAAGAAAGTTGTAATTTGGTTACTTTTTCCTTCGACCAGCCAAGGTTGCGGATCTTTTGGAATATAAATGATTTTACTTGCAATTAAGCATGAAAAGAGCAACCTCTGGTGCCTGAGCCTGACTATTTGATGTTGGAGGGCTTGAGGATGACAATCTTTGTATGTAGTTTCTCCTTTTGGCATCTTGGAAAAGAGTTGTTTCAGTGACTCGAACCTGTGACTAAGGGGCCGTTTATCCAAGTGCTTACCTTGGTAAGCAATTACTACTAAAAGTCTAAAACTCTAACTTACTTTATCGGGTAAGATTGTAGTCCATCAAAACGGTATTGTATGCAATAATTTATCCGATAAGTGCTCACCAGGTAAGAGTCGTCCTCGTCACTTAGCGAGTAAGACTCTCCATCCTTAATTCTTATCCTCGCTTTTCCCGGGTAAGATTTTTGGTCCTTGTCATATTCATCCGGTAAGGTAAATGACTCGGTAAGCGCCAGTATCCGAAAATTCACATCCAATGTAAGTAACCAACTAACCCATACTCATATCCGCTATAATTGGATGTAGACATCGACATGTTCATAAAATATTGCACTTCTACAGGCCCATAATATTCATGGAAACAACCACTCTGTCCTTTGAAGTAAAGGACACGTCTGCATACATCTTATCCCCCGACCACACATCTCGGTGGGATATACAGGGCACTTTCGGTTTGGTTTTGTTTTATTATTACTATTATTGTTGTTGTTGTTTATTCATAATATAATCTTGTTATATATATATACACTATATTATAAAGCATGTTAAATGGTTATTGTTGAAAATTAAGAGGTACAAGTTATCATACTAAATGTACAAAAGGTAAAGCTGCACTAATTGCAAATAACCTCCCACCATCCCAAATAATATTAAAAATCAAATCATTTTAATTTTTAAATTACATTTTACATCCTTATAATTAGCTATATAATTTACTTTATATCCCTTACTTTTTTATTTTTCATTTTATCCCTTTATCATATTACCATAAATAATTGTATATGAACTAAAAAATATTAAAAAAAACGTTTTATTTTTGACAAACTACACCATTATAATCGTCTCGTCAATATCTTCAAAATGAGTCTGATATTGAATATTTTTGGACTTAATCATATTACTAAATAGCATAAATACGTAGTATATTATTTTTAAAACTTACATTTATACCTTTTATTGTTTATTTAGTTTCTTTTATATCCTTTACTTTTTTATTTTTCATTTCACACCCTTATCATATCAAAATACATAATCCTATATTAACTAAAATACATTAAAAGTATGTTTCTTTTTTTACAAATTATATCATTATAATCATCTTGTCAATACCTTTAAAATGAGTTCAATATTAAATATTTTTAGATTTAATAATATTATAAAATATCATAACTTTGATTCTTTCTTTAGAGTTTGAAATATTATTTAATTTTGGATTCTTTCATTAGATTTAAAATAACATTTAACTCCATTGCAATTATAAATGCAATTGTATTTTTAATTATAAATTTTGGTGTTTATAATGAATAAAAACTAAATATCCTTGATTTACAAAAAAAAAATTGACATCCTGACGCATTGAGCGGGTACCCAGGCTGGTATATATAAAATTAATTATATTCTAAAACAAATTTTAATCAGATTCATTCTATCTATCTCTCATCTCAAATCGGTCTCTCACTACTCTGTCTAGAAACCCTGAACCTCACCTCAACCTCAAAATTTCTTGTTAAATCCTAATTTTCTTGAAGATTGGATGTTAGAAATGGAACTAGAGGATCAAAATAAGGTATGTTTATGATTAATCTTTGTGATTTTTCATTTTGGGGAAACCCAAAGTATATCTATGAATTATAGGTGGAAAATTGAGGATTTGAGGTGAAAGTTCTTGAAGACTAGTGCTGTTAGAAGAGACTGATTCATTCCAGTAATTTCAAAATATCGTATAAAATCAACCATTTGTCCAAATGAAGTGTGCTTTATATCATTAGAAATCTATTCGAGTGTAATACAACTTTGTAGTTTACACCAGAACCTAATTCTAACTCTAAGTGGCTCGAAAACATTGATTTTCCAGACCTGGTCTGCAGCCACTCGAAATTTCATTCTGTTCGTATAAATTCTGTAGTAAATAGACCAGAGCTCCAATCAATGTGAATCCATTTGCTATGTAATCCTAAGAGATATATCTACAACTTTCATTTCAACAAGAAAGTTTGGTTCGGCCTCTAACCATGAGATAGAGGCTAAAACTTTAGGTGGAGAGTTGTTAGCTACTGTTTGGAAGTGTAAAAATTGGGTTTTTGCAAATGTTGTTTAGGGTCCTAAGAATTGTGTTTAAGTATTTATTAAGTGTCCTAGGGATATTTTAAGAATGTTAGAAGGTCCGTAGACTCTTTTAAAATATAAGAGAAAGTAGAAATTGATGAGAATTGTTATCGATAAACGTCTAAAAGCGTTTTTACTAACAAGTGTAGGTAACCCGGAAGAAGAGAACTGTTCATAAGCCTCAAGTCTCGTGTGATCATTTCTAAAACACCTCCAAGGTACGAATATCTACTTTCTGTCAATACGTGGGTAATCAATTGTGGTGATTATTCATTTTGTGAAATATTGACCATGATATACACCCACAAAAATGAAGGTTATCAAGTTGTTATTCGGGATTCTTTTTATGTTTTATGTAATGTCTTGGTTTAAAGATTGTGTACTTGAGAAATCCGAACAATTACCGGTATGTTTTAAGATTCATGGACGATTATATGATATTGAAATCCTCAATGGTTTTATTAGACTTGTTATCAAACGTTTAGTTACTGATTTGATTATTTGAGGTTGATTACTGAATTTAACTTTGAATAGGCTCAATACTCTGGGCACATGGTGTTGAGACGCCTACATCATGGCTAAAATAGTCATGGCGTTCTCTTAAGGGCTATGATCAAGCCAAATAAAGAATGTTGGATGCATCCTTTGAACCGAATACCAGTTACATTGGTTACTGGATAGAGCTGAATACCTGTATATTGGTTACCAGATAGAGCTGAATACCAGTATATTGGTTACCAGATAGAGCTGAATGCCAGATACCTCTAGTTACCGGGGAATAAGACAGTGTAGGTCCGACACTTCCATTCCATTAAGACGCTTGATTGGATTGATCATCCATCAGGGACAACGTATCCTAATGATACAGATGGCCTTCTTACCTTGAATTTTAACTATATGAGTTGTAAAAATTTTAAATTTACACTTAATATGATTTCAAATTTTATCATAATGTTTCCTTTCAGTTACCTATTTCCTATCTTGTATTTCTTTGTGTTATGGTCGGAGATGGCTTGGCAGCAAGCGTAGTGGCAGGCTGGCGATAGGATGTTAGCTCCCGGGGAAAGAAAAGGAATTACACTAGATCTTGGCCACATAGCTCACGACCCAGCACGAAGAAATCTCTTAGATGGGCGGATACGAATAAGAAGGAAGGAGGCTAGCCCCCGAAAATGCTCCACTTGCATTTTTGCAATGTCCTCCCGACCCGTGCTCTGAAAAGACTTTCGAAAGCAAGCTCACCCACTCTCCCCCAGTGGTTAAACTCTAGGATCTGATTTGAATTCCATGAATTCTTCAGAGCGAGCCGGCAGGCACTTTTCCTCTCTCCTTTAGTTTGTGCTTCCACCCGAGCTTATTCGTTGGGAGATTTGCTCAACCGAGATTTATTTTGTTCTACCTCAGCAGATTCAAGATCTAACCGAGGGGCAGGATGAACAATCGAGATGGCTTAGGATGCAAAAAGAAACTAGTTGCTTAATCAGTGATTTTGCTATGTAAATATGTTAATCATATGAATATCGATGGTTGCAATGTGATCTTTTGGGAGTTCTGTTAGAGCTCTGTACTTTGAATGGTAAACTTTTGCTCGGTTGTGACATGCCTCGTCTTAGGTCTAGTAGAATGGGGTGTTACAAATTCATTCTTGCGGGTGAATATATAATGATCAAGATTTCACGGAAGGGATAATCATCACAATTGATTACCTATGTATTGATACGAAGTAGATATTTGTACTTTGGATGTGTTTTAGAAATTATCACACGAGACTTGAGGCTTATGAAGGGTTCTCTCCTTCCAGGGTACCCATACTTTTAGACATTTTCGGTAACAATTCTCATTAATTTCAGGTTCCTAAAAGTCCATATATTTTAAAAGATCCTACGTACCTTCAAATATTCTTAAAATACCTCTAGAACACTTGATAAACACTTAACACGATTCTTAGGGCTCTAAACAACATTTGCAAAAAAAAAATCCAACTTTTACACTTCCAAACAGTAGCTAACAGCTTCTGTCCACCTAAAGTTTTAGCCTTTTCTCAAGCTTAGAGGCCGAACCAAACTTTCTTGTCAAAATTGAAGTTGTATATATATCTCTTAAATAGCAATTGGATTCACATTGATTGGAGCTCTGATCTATTTATTAAGGAATTTATACGAACAGAACGCAATTTTGAGTGGCTCTAGACCAGGTCTGGAAAATCAGTGTTTTTCGAGCCACTTAGAGTTAGAATTAGGTTTCGTTGTAAACAAAGTTATAGCACACTCAAAAAGAATTCTAACGATATAAAGAACACATCATTTGGACAAAAGGTTGATTTTATACGAATTTTTAAACTTACTGGAATGATTTTGTCTCTTCTAACAACACCAATCTTGAAGAACTTCTACCTCAAATCCTCAATTCTCCACCTATAATTCATAAATGTACTTGGGGTTTCTCCAAAATGAAAGAATCACAAAAATTAACCATGAACATACCTTATTTTGATTCCCTAGTTCCATTTCTAACATCCAATCTTCAGGAACATTCAATATGACTAAAAACACAAGGGTATATCCAATTATTTGCCAAATACGTCTTTTAAACTTGAACAAAACTTGCATATATAGTCATCAAACAATGCGTTTTTAGCACCAAAATGGCGATACTAATACATTGTTTGTTCAATTCTCCACCCATTACTCTCTTCGTCCTAAAAACGGTAACACTTCTTATTTAAGGTTGTCCCCCAAAAATGCAAGGTTCCCTTTTCTGGAAAGATTTATTTCCAAATTAACCTATTTGCCCAATCATAACAAGATATTGAGATGATTAATGTGGTGTACAAACTTTCTCAATTTTGTCTTATTATAGGGGTATTACCATTTCTTACTCCTTTTTCTCTTTTGTGCTTGCTATGTGCTAGTCTTTGTTCCTTTTACCTTTTTGCTCGAATACTGCACAAGCCGAAGGTTTTCGCAAAAAACCACCACTCTGATTTTTGTGGTATTGGACAAGCTTGGGTACATCCCTCTGGACCTACTTTCAAGTGGGATACACTGGGTCGATTTAGTTTGGTTTTAAGGGGGGTTCCAAGTATTCGAACATTAATCAAACATCCGTTAAACCACATGCCAATCTAATCTTGCATGTTTTAGATGGAGGGAGCATCAAGTAACATCTAAATGCATACAATATATGTATGTAATCCAATTTGTATTTCTACCTCATAAAAACAAATATATCGAATTTGCATCCCACATGGATGCAAATATGGACCTCGATCACATCTAATTTATTTACACTAACCATGAGAAAAGTGTCTGCCAATGAGTTGTGACCAATATGATCAAAGATAAGCTCAGCAGCATTGAGAAAGAATAACCAAACTAAACTAACCCAGTATATCTCACCCGTGGTATATGTGTATATGGTAGGATGTATGCAGACCTGGCCTCTACCCAAGGAGTAGAGGCGGCTGTTCCCATGAAGACCCCCCGTTTCCGCAAAGTGAACGAGAAACAAAGAAAGACATTAAGAAATATTTGTGAAGACATATAAGATGCTTCCTTTAGCAAAATAAAAGTTAAGTAAAGCATTTTACCTGACACCAAGTTTGCAGAAGTATTTTTGATCTCAACCTACCACACCTGCGCAAAATTGATTAATCAGACAGGTAACACGAACAAAAAGCGAATCAAATTAGAGCAATAGTTTACCAGGAAGTAGATATACCATCGAACAATATGTGACAGTTCCCTGCTGAAGAAGTAAAAATACGACCGCACAGTTATTTTCCTAATTTTTGATTATTTTATCAACAAAAAGCATCAATACGGAGATATCATGACATAATAAGAAAGAATATTGAAAACCCAAGAACAGATCCACCAAAAAATTATGCTTTCTTCGAACATCAGAACAAGGGGATTACACAAATTGTATCACTATAAGAAACATGCAATTTACATGTGAAAGAGCGAAAAATTTCAGCCATCTAACAATAATATTTTTTACTGTATTCATTTATGAATGGACAAACCCATATGTCCTGAAACCCCTGTATCTTATGTACGTTTCTTTATACCGATTGATACACATGAAATTACCTGAAAAAATAAGGTTATTTTTCTAGAACTTGATATTTTCATTTGAAGACAATATCAGGGTTCCTTGCATATAAGCTTAGTCCCGATAACTCTTTCCATTTAGCTACTTCACCATGAACGTAAGAAGAGATGCTCCACAATATCTCTTCATGCTTCGCTTTGTTCATCAATTGTAAAGATGATCTCACTAATGCATTTGACTTGGCCAATGGATAGCTTTTCGTCTTACCTGTCATCCCACTAGAATGCAACCATCGGGAACCAGATTGTTGCTTCTTTCCAGGGTCCGCTCTTAAGCCTGTGACATGAACTTCGGTGATTTTGAACATGGGGTCCACAATGCTCTCCACATAAGTCCTCTCTACTTGGACTAGAGCAAGCATCGGGATACCAACGGGCTCATAATCCCGAAACGGGTCCCTAAGCAACATTTGTAGGGCTAACGTGAAGTTGTTACTAAGATGCCCACGTTTTTTATCTGATGATTTTCTAACTTTTTGATCCATTTTAGCACAACGAGTTGCAAAAACCTTGGAAATGTGGTCATTTACTTCACTTTTAGCATCAAAACTTGTGGAATCCAACCTCATCCACTCCTCCAATGAAATAGACATGTCCATCAGCTCCTCGATGTTTTTTAAGTTTCCAACGAAATTGGAATACGACCCTTCTTTAACACCTTTGCTTGTAGAGGCCGAGTTTCCTCTTATGCATTGGACGGAGATGCTTGAAGGAGGCTCTTCGGTTGACATTCCAGATTGAATTCTTAGTCCTTCAATTAAGAGGTACTGAATCTTTTCAATTGCCAAAGGAGCAGTATTGCCTTCGGAAACATATTCTGAATCAATTTCACGGCAAATGCTTGTTGGCATTTCTTTGGCCTCTGATTCACGTAGTAATGCTTGCCCCCTGCCAAACATTAATGACATTATATAGATGTTGCATTAATTATGCATTTAACAGAAATAATTAGGAGAACGAAATATATCCACCAGACCATAATGAATTATGGAAATATCATTTATGGCTTTAGAGGGAAAGATACGACAAAAAATAATATGAACTATGACGAATGTAGCAATTTGGAAAATTGTGAAGTAACCTTTAAAGAGTATAAATTATGATTCTGAATCAATGCAAATGTGTTTTGACAAAAATCCTAACTTGGATCCTCCTTTGGAACAAAAGAAATAGCATAACAATTGGACAAAAAAGAAAAAAGAATATCATTCTTCTATAACTCCATTGCTTATTTGTGGTCTCTCATTGTACTTTTTAGTTATGTTTCTTTTTTTCTTTTTGCAAGCCAGGGGTCTTCTCGTAAACAATCTCTCTGTCTCATGGGACAGAGGTAAAGTATGCGTACATCTTAAACCCCGATCCTACCATCGGGTGGATATATTGGGTTTGTTTGGTTTAGTTTGGTTATTTGGACGAAAAGGGAAAAGGAAAACAAAAGGTTGTGTTGGTTTGGGTAGCATGAAATTGATGTTATATCAACTAGACAATAGAATTTCTCTCATTAAAATGTATAATTTCTAATTCCATGAAGCCAAAAACTTGGTTAAAAAGATTTGACTAACCTCTCAATCACCTCCATTTGCGATTCAGCTTCCCAAGACGTTTGTTGCAAGGTCTTCCCTGTAATCTCCTCCATCGGCATCAAACGTGTGGCCTGCAAATGCATCTTTTCAGCACCAACTGTTGCCCAGTTCAGCAGTATATCCATAGCATTAGATCCCATTGCTGGAGGTAGCACGACTGAACTAGATACGTGCACAATCAATCTTGCACCATTTTTAGCTCTTTTGAAAAGCGAAGGATCCATGGACCTTAAAAATCCACCATTTCCAGTCTTCAAAAACGAACCCAGACCTTCTCCAAGTGAAGGCAACTCAGATGGCCTTTCAGGGGAAAGATAGACCGGACTTCCAAATGCACCAGAGGTGGTTCTTGGAGAGTTTTGAAATGCCCTCTCGTTTAAACCCCATTCTTGCATTAAAGCTTCAGTTTCTAAGTTCTCAAGAATCTTGGCTTTCCGTCTACTTATCAAAGAAGGGCCCACCCCATCGTTGCGTTCCATCTCGGTTTCTTGAAATAGAAAAGATAAATCGAAAATGTTGGAGCAGTCTCCTTGCTCTTCTTTAGGATTGAGATCAAAAGCAAAGTTTCCTGAAACTAAAGCTTCCTTCTCAAACTGTCTCAAAAGAAGCTCTCTTGGAGACTCTGGCTCACTATCGGAACCAACCAAGTTCATGAAATCATCAACAACATTTGTTAAGTCATCTAAGCTATGTGACCGTACCATTTTACCTCCTTCACAAATTGAATCATTCTTCATGTGGTAATCATGCTCTAAAACCTGGTTTTCATGAAACGAAAAATCCATCTCTTGTGATTCAAATGTAGAGAGATTGTGGAAAAATAATTCAAGGTCTTCAATGTTGAATTCTTCAGTGCACACATTATTATGCTCTTTAGAACTAATATCATCAAAAACAGTCTCGATTTCTAAATTACCACAATCGTCATAATCGTCCCCATCACCCTCAAAAAGTTCAGCCACATTAATGGTCTCAATACAAGAATTTTCAACAGATTCAACATTATCCTCTTCTATCTTCGACTGATCTTTTGTAGCAAATTCAGTACCTCTATCAAGAATCGTAAACTCACTATCATAAACCTCGCTCTCAGGTGAAGATTCTAAATCTGTAGATACTGAATTGAATTCTTTTGAATAACTTGACTTTGATTCATCAAGTAACTGATAAAGAAAAGGAATTGATGGCCCTTCATATGGTACAATCCCGTTATGAACTTTCATATCTAACGATAAATTGGATACATGGGTCCTACGGCTTGAATTACTTGGAATACTCCCAACCCTTTGAAGCATGCCATTATGACTTGAACCATTTCCTTTCAGAATATTCAAATTCTTCCCAAGATTACTAGACCTCATAAAGTGTTCCCCAGATAACGAAAACCCAAAACTAACATTTATTGTAGCACCTTTTGCCTTACCCGAAAGCTTGAAACTAGTAACCCACTTTCCATAACGGTTCTTCTCCTCCTCTAACTCCATTAAAGTAAGTGGAAGCAATCTCGTGAGATCAATCCGATGCTTGCCCAGATCTAAACCAGGAGCCCCAACTACAGAAGCATAAAATACACAAAGCTTAGGTTCATACTTAGCTACATCATCATGGGGATCACTTCTACTAACATACACCGAACAACGCCTGATTAGTGTCTCTTCAAACTCCGCAACACCATCTTTAACGCGTATAGAATGGCTTTTCAAAACCTCATGTTTCCTTTTCCAGTAAACACATAAGCTGAGTTCGTTAAAATTTAGTGGTAATCCTTCGATTGAATGAACATGAAGAAAAAAACAACAACTTAACCGATGATTTCGAATATGGGTTAGAGCTTTCAAAGGCTTCCATTTCCAAATTGAAGACTTTTTGCCATTTGGTAACAAATCGTCTTTTGCATACTTTGGATTCCATGGAGGGTGATCTCGTGGTGGCATTGAAGTCGTTGATGGGGCATCCTGCGAATATAGGGCTTTCCTTATTTCTTCAATATCATGCAATAGTCTTGAACTTCCAAAGTCATCACTGCTCATCCACCCAGATTCTTCATTGCTCATCATCATCTTCACACATATTCAACATAATTTGGCAAATAATATCAATTCAAACTTCAAAGCCATATAAAATCTAAAGAAATATGTTTGGTGTGTTCTTACTTTATTAAGTTTCTACAGAATTGATTAGCTAAAATGGTCATCTAAAGTCGGAAAGTTTGAACCGTATAGATTTTTCTACTCCTCTATTCCTACAGAAAGCTACATTTTAATGGTCATCAATCAAGGAACTCTAATCTTCCAGAATCACTCTAATTTAACACTAACATCACGAAAACACAAACACAAGCTTTATTCACATATATGATTAGATGGGATTTTCAATGATGAATAAGAACAGAAAAAGGCAAAGGAACAAAAAATAGATCAAATCATTGAAGGGTTTTGCTTTTGACGAGTAAATCATTCAACTTCAAACCCTTTTACGACTATTCACTCCGGATTCGATTTCTTTTAGCAAAAATACATACAGAAACATAGAATTGACGAATACCCACAACAAATTACTGCAACAAATGCAAAAAAGATGGGGGTTTTGAATTGTTTATGCTTACCTACCACGGTTTGAAGTTCAAATGACCAAATAGAAAGAGGGATTGTATCAACCGGAGATTTGTGGGGTTGAAGAATCGATGGTTACAGTTGGGATTTAGATATATCACTCTCTCAGCCAACCTTGTATTTTCAACTTTTATTTTCGAGGGTTTCTGGTATTGTATATTTGTTTTGTCTTTATACTCCCTCTTTTCTAAGTTCCATTATAACGTTCTAATTAAATCCCTTCAACCCCTAAAATCAAAATTGGAAACAAATTAAATTCAAATTTGATTTTTGGTTTGGGTTTATTTTGATTTTGAAATACAAGTCTTTGAATAAAAATCCAGCTTAATATTGTCGTAACTGATAAAAGACTAATTTAACTTATGGATAACCATTCTCGACCCTTATGTTCAGTGAACTTGATATTATCTTTTTTAACTCATATAAACGAATAAGAGATTATGTAAAAGTTAAAATTGCACTTGAATACACTTCTATAAGTGATAATCGTAACACATTATCAGCACGAGAGTTCTACTTAAGGTATGTATTTCCTTAATACTATATGTTAAGAAGATAAAATCATTTGCACAGCTATAGTTTATATAACGGTAACAAACACATTTTTTCAACGACTATATTTTAACAGGTAATTCTTTCACAACATACTTGCTCTTCTTTTTTTCCAATTCATTTGTTCAGAAAAGATTTTCAGAAGATGCTTCATTCAGTTCTAATTCTCGTCATTGTGATACTTATATTGCTAACCATTATTTTCAGTAATCTCCCATCTGATGAATTTTATTTTTTTCTTAAGCATGTTTGTACTTATGGTTCTCCCTCTTCTCTTCATTGCAATACTCATTGACATAAATGGATTCTAATTTTTATCTCGTTGTTTGATAATTACAATATGTCGAACCTTGAAAAGATTGAGTTTTGCGGGCCTTGACGTGAATGGAAAGAATTACATGTCATTGATCATGGATTTCAAAATGTATCTTGAGTCTATGGGTATTTTAGACATTTTAGAGAAAAACAATCAATGCTCGTCGCAAGGCCAATATTTTCTTCGAAAATATGTTGAATTTTGAATCTCTCAATGCTAGTTATCCAAGCATTGTGCGGAAAGACCTTAAAGATAGGTTGATTACCAAAAGGAAGCTTTACTTCCGGCTGCTAGGGATGAATGGAGAATTTTGAGGTTTCAAGATCTTAAAAAAGTAAATGCTATAGCCTCAACATCCAAAATATAGGGCCCAATTTTACATTTTTTTGGGGCCTCTAACCGCCTAACTCTCAACATCCAGATTCAAAGCTGACTGACGACTTTACCTACCTCGTTTGCGAATCAATAGCGGCTCTTAATTTTCTTCTCACTTCTATTCCCAATTTGACGATTGAAATCCCCAAATATATGTTTCGTCAAGGGAAAAAGGCAACGACTCAATTCCAAATGGCTTCCTCTTCCTCATTTGTATAATACAAGTTTCAACTGGTTTTTCATTCTATAATCGATATCCAAAGACCCACCTCAACAATTGATTTGGTTTAGCCATTTAGGTCTGTTAACATCAACAACGGTAAACAGGTAAATTCCATCAACAACTGATTTGGTTTAATATTTTAAATTCGATTTCTTTTGTCTCTTCTCAAACCGATAAACAAGGGTTGCAATACTAGAACTTTCAAAACGTTAAATTTAATTTCTTTGAATTTTATTTCATAATGTTTAGGTTCATAAAGGAAAATTAACATGTGTAGGTTCAAAAATCACAATGTTAACTTAATTGTTCTTATTGCTTAAGGCTTAGAGAATCAGATTTCTAATTGTTTAGTTTCAGGTTCAAAGGGTTTAAATTGTTAATTATTTTGTTTAATGTTATGTTTAGTCAAAAGCTTAACGTATCTTTGATATCTCATTTTTATAGTGTTGTGGATGTTCATATTGTATTGTTTAATTTGTTATCTCACAACTAGCAAATTAAAGCGTTAACCTTTCAAAATCATAATAACTACAAATTCAATCAGAATTTGGATTCAAATGTATTGAATTAGACTCAGCCTATGTTGGCCTTAAACATCCGTAAATATTCTCAAATAATAGGGTCACGGCCATGGCGTTGGGCAGAACGCCGATGATTTCGACGAGACCCTCCCCTTTAACCCGAACAACCAGATTAATTACAGGTCATCCCCTACCTCTGAATCCTTTAACGGACACCCGAGAAGTTAGCTCTTTGCCTATCACATTGGTCGACTTGAACTTCCCTCTAGTCTTTAAGTTGGAACACAAAATGTGGATATCAATATGGTAAAAGAATTGGAATGCATAAAACATGAAACTAAATACTAATAAAGATATGTTATTAAGCTAGAGAAATGAAAGTGATTTATCCATTCATGAAATAGATACATCTAAGAAATCAACATGAAGCTTACTTGCTCGTTTTAGCACATGTCCCTACTGATTTGAACCAATGCTTGATTACTTGCTTTGGCACTTGATGACTTGATCACTTGAACCAAGAATCAACGTCTTAATGGCATGAACCTTTATATCTTAATCTTTCAATTACTTGTTTTGTCGTTCCATGCGTAAGAGGACCTCCAAAAAGATTGGAATGACCCTGAATATATTTCTACAATAACATTGTTTTTTATTATTATGATTCTTATTGTGATTATTATTATACACTAACAGTCTGTTTTTCGTATTGAAGTTTGATATGAATTCCATGGTAGCACAACATCAAGCAAATGTTGGAGATTTGTGTATATCAGATAGTGCTACTACACACATCATCCTGAAAGCTAATAACTTTTTTTTTTTGAATTAAAACACAAAAGCAACCATACATATCTTGCAAATTTAATAGAAGGAATAGGAAATGCTCATTTTATATTACTGGATGATACACAGTTTCTTATAAATAATGCTTTATTTTCTCCAAAATTAAAAAGAAATTTACTGAGTTTTAATGATCTATAGTTTAATGGATATGACACTCAAAATGTAATCTCGGGAAGTGAGAAATATAAGCATATTATTGATAAGAACCAATGTACTGCATAAACTATCAATACTTCATTCTGGTTTATATTATACATATATAAATGTGGTTAAAACAAATATGGTAGTTAAAGAAAATATTATGACCAGGGATTTTCAGTTAAGGGCATGACACATTAGGTCATCCAAAATCAACAATGATGTGCAGGATAATCGAAAGCACACATATCCATTGAAGGACCAGAAGATCCCGGGTAAAGTGATTCCATGTACATCTTGTTCACTTGGGAATTTAATTGTAAGACCTTCTGCAATTGAAGTAGAAAAGGAATCACCTATGCTTATTGAAAGAATTCAAGATGATATATGCAAACTAATTCATCCATCATGTGGACCATTTAAATACTTCATGGTCTTAATAGATGCATCGAGTAGTTGGCTTTATGTTTTCCTCTTATCAATTCAGAATGTGTCATTTGCAAAGTTTCTTGCTCAACTTATTAAATTAAGAGCACATTTTCTATCATAAGATACCTTGAATCACTAACAAGTCATGTTCTTTTAGCACGCTTTGTTGACTGCCAGTTTAACGAGGCAATGTTCCCAACATTAAGGGAACATAAGAGTCGGGAAAAGAATGTTTTATGGTGTGAACTGTCATTGTTATATCTTTATCCTTGCATGAAACAATGTGAAACTGAAATTCAAAAGATAATGCATTTGCAAGAAGTTGCAAATCAATTACTTGATGCATTTACTTATATAAAAAGAGTGATCAAATCGTATACACCAGTTGTCAATACTCCAACTTGAATTGAAGTCTCATGTGGACAATCTAATGCTAAAATCACTCAGGAGTCTAAAACACGTCTGAAGCATGGAAGACCATTCCATTTCAAGGAAATAACTCCCTAAAAAAGAAAAGGAGAAGAAACTGCAACTAGTAAAACTTCCCCAAAAGATGAGATGAATGATGTTAATAGATAGATTGCAATTATTTACGACCATAAAAAATATTATGGAACTGAAGATGATGCATTTTTATATGTTGTTGCATTATGATATTTTGAATGGAAATGATGATCCTGAACCATGTTTGTCACTGAATGTCAAAATAAACAGGAGATTTTTGGACCTATTATTCTCACCCTGAACCTGTGAAACCAATGGGGAACATATGGATTTTCATACAAAAGAGAAATGAGAAAAATGAAATTATAAGATACAAAGCTCGATTTGTAACTCAACGTTCTTCTCAACTAGAGATGGCCAAATGGACTCGGCCCGGCCCCGGACTGACTTAGGACCGTGACCGGTTCGACCCAGTAGTGATCGACCCATCCTGGTAGGGACTGGTTATGGCCCGCCGGTTACAGCCCGGTGGCCCGATCTAACTCATTTTTTTTCAAAAAAAAAGTTATCGTTTTTTGACCGTTGGGAATGGTTATATGACATTTTTTGTGTTTTTTGACCCTCTATACATTATATATAAGTCATATGGTGTTTGGCAGAAGATATCAACTCAAACGCAAAAAAAAAAAAAAAAAAAGTTTACAATATCGTTATAATTTGTGATTTCGACTCGTATTTTTTAAGTGTGTTTGATTGACCCTATTACATGTTTTAAAGTGTTTTTGAACATTTTGTCTGTCTTTGTGACCCAGATACACTATATATAAAGTCATATTGTGTATGGGGCAAAATACCAACTCACAAACGTAAAAAACGTTCACAATTCTCGTTGTAGTTCACAATTTTAGCTCGTATTTTTTAAGTGTATTTTAATGAACAAATAACATATTTTTTAATGTGTAGTAAAAATAAAAAAATTATATTTTTAAAAAGATCTTCAAAAAATAATTTTTATATATTAAAAATCAATTTTAAAAAAATTTAAAAAATACTCGGGATTGATTTAGGTGCGGCCCTGGACTGGGACCGGTTACAAACCATGGACACCGGCCAAAGTATTTTGGTCGGGACCGGAACCGGTTACGTAAATAGATTTTGGGACCGGACCGATTTGGGCACAACCCAGCCCGACGCAGGATTGATTTTGACCACCTTTATTCGAATCGATTATGAGCAAACATATTCTCTTGTTATGAATGCAATTACTTTTAGAAATCAACCTAGCAGTATTTAAGAATTTAGAGATGCGTCTTATGGATGATGTTACAACATACTTATATTGATCACTTGATAGTGATATTTATATGAAAATCCCCAAAGGATTTAAAATGCCCGGAGGATTAAGTGCAAAACCCAAAGAAATATATTCAGTCAGATTACAAAGATCTTTATATAGGTTAATACAGTCTGGACGCATGTGGTATAATTGTTTAAGCGATTACTTGATAAGTAAAAGGTCATGCAAGTAATCATATTTGTCCATGCGTCTTTATTAAGAAAACAACATCCGAATATGTAATGTCTATGTTGACGATCTAAATAGTACCGGGACAAATAAAGAAATCCATGAAGTAATTGTGCTTTTTGAAGGAAGAGTTTGAAATGAAAGACCTTGGAAAAACCGAATATTATGTTGGTTATAAATTGAGCATATGCACAACGAAATATTTGCGCATCAATCAAACTATGTTGAAAAGGTCTTAAAATGTTTCAATATAGACAAAGTTAAACTTTTAAGCATTCCAATGGTCCTTAGATCACTCAATATTGACAATGATCTATTTCGTCCTTGCAAAGAAGATGAAGAAGTTCTTGGTCCAAAAGTACCATACCTCAGTGCAATTGGAGTTGTTATGTATCTTACTAATTGTACTAGACTTGACATTTCTTTTGCATTGAATTTATTAGCAAGATTTAGTTCATCTCCCACAAAGAGACATTGGAGTGGACTCAAACACATATTCTGATACATTCGAGGAACTATTGATTTAGGTATGTTTTATTCTAACAATTGAAAAGAAAGTTTGATTGGTTATGTAGATGCAGCTTATTTGTTTGATCCCCATAAAACTAGATCTCAAAATGGAGACATACTCACGAGCGGAGGTACTGCTATTTCTTGGTGTTCTTAGAAGAAAATGCTTGTTGCCACATCTTCAAATCATGTCGAAGTTACTGCACTCCATGAAGCTACTAGAGAGTGTGTTTGGTTGAGATCAACGACACGACTCATTTTGACTTCGTACGAACTAGAGAAGCGGTTACACAAATGAAAGAAAGAAATATCAAGAGTGACTAACAAAACATATACCTCCAAGGTTTTTCTCATTCACTGAAGATCTTATAAAAGATAAATCAGATTAAAATGAAATATCAATCAAGCAACAACGCATATCTTTTCACAAATGCACCATCTACTGCAACTTTTAGAAAACACGTTCACTGTATCGACATGTGACACGTACATAACATGTGATGGTTCGTGGATGTCAACATCAGGGGGAGACAACTACCAACTACACCTTTTTTCCCATAGTTAAGTCCCCCCCCCCGGGTTTTCTTTAGAAAGGTTTTTAATGATGCAGTATTTCAAAGTTGAAACTCCGGTTTAAAATTGTCATCCAAGGGGGAGTGTTGAAAACAATGGAAGATTGACTTAAATTGTGGATAACCATTTTCAACCCTTATGTCCAATCAACTTGGTACTACCATTTTTAACCCATGTAAATGAATAAAAGTATATTGTCATATTAGTTTTATGAAGTATGTTGTCATATTAGTATGATCGAAAATTTATACTGTATTTGAATGTTTTCATTACTTGATTATCAGTTAGTTTTGTTAACTGAAACTTTAAAAAGTTTTATTTATACAATAATAAGTTGTAAATTTAATTTCTTTAAAAAAATTAAGAATATAAGGTAAATGTTTTATAAAAAAGGAAGTAGAGAAAATATTTTATAATTTATAACATTGTAAGTATATTTGTTTGAACATACTCGGATGCGAATATTTCGTGATTAAAATTTTGAAAACCCAATTAAAAAATTGAAAAAAAATATATCTATATAGATATCAAATTAAAGAGAACATTCTCTTTTTTACATAATTTGGTTTATTACAATTTTAATTTATATTTAAAATAATTTAGATTTTGAAAACATAAAAGTAAATCTACAGAGTTTATTAGTTAGTTTTATTTAGTTCAAATATTAAATTGTACATAAGAAAAATAAATTAAAAATATTGTTATAGATATCAAATCGAAGAAAATAAAATGCTCATTTCTTTAATATAACTTGTTTGATCAAAATATTAATTATATTTAAGATCATTCTGTTTTGAAAATAAAAAGTAGAGGTGGGTTATTATGCAACCTTTTATATTTGTGCAATCAATACAGCTCAATTTCAACCGTTCATTTAATTTGATGAATATGTAATTTCATAAAAGTTTTGATTGTTTCATAATATAAAGTGTTGATCATAATTAATGGACCCTAGTCATCTTCCATAAATATTCAAATAATAATAAATGAATTCTTATCATTTCCATAAATATCTCAACTAATTAAATTATACAAATGTAATGAGTTGCATTTAAAATGTTCTCATAAAAACTAATACATTTTTTTTAATTAAAAAACATTATTGTCCTTGGATGAATTTTCAAAATTTATTCCGTTCGTTTGAAAAAGGTAATATAGTTTTTAAAAAAAAAATATATTCCATTTTTAGGTGTTACGCATACAATTATACTTGTGTGAATGACTTGTCGGTTTGTATTTTTGATTAATTTGTTGTAATTATAATTATTTGACCTGTGTAACATTTATGACTTGAGATTGTTTCGGAGATAAAGAAATTAAGGCTTGTATCGTCGATTGATTTTGGCGTTGATTTGTAAGTTGTAACATGTCGAGATACAAGCACATATCGCTTTAGCTGATGATTCGTCACTAATGTTTACCGGAGGGAATAATAATTCAAGATGCAATGTAGCATGATTCAAAGAATATTCCTTAAATCTAAATGACATGTCTTTATTTTTCTTATTACTTATTTTAATATGATGAATTGTATTAATGATGTATTTTACTTATATTATACATTATAACAATTTTTTTGGTATGCATGCCTAGAATTTCTAAGTGTCCTAAGTAGGGGTGAGCATAGGCGGGTACCCGACCTATTTGACAGGAACCGAAACCGGAACCGGAACCAGTTAGAGCGGTTCTTAAATTTGTGAAACCGGATCCGGAATCGCCGGGAACCGGTTCCGGGTACCCGCTTCCTAAAATATTAAAATTTTGTTATTTAGAAATAAAAAATAAAACATTGCCAAAACACTAAATAAATAAACAAAAATACAAATTATACAGAATAATGGTTACAAATATTGTTTAATGATTACAAACCATAATAGACTAATAGTAAATGTTGAAAGTTTAACGATTAATACTATAATTGTAAATGTTCAAAGTTTAACGATTATGAGTCGATGAAGACGGCCCGTGAGAGGCCTCAGGCCTGAGAGTATGAGTCGATGAGGCATAGAGATGGGACCAAAAATCTAATCTAGAGTTCTAAGTTTTTGACCTAATTTAAATTTAGTATTAAAAAAAGTTAATTAATTTTTTAATTGAAAAATACCGAGTACCCGCCGGTTCCGGTTCAGGGTATCCGGCGGGTAACGGTTCTGAAAAATTAAGAATCGGAACCGGAACTATTCTCAATCGGTTCTGTATTTAGGAACCGTAACCGGTTCCAAGACAGTTCCGATTCCGCAAGTGGGTACCCGGTTCCGCTGCTCACCCCTAGTCCTAAGAGATACTTTATACAACTTAAGTTATAAAAACCAAACTATAAAGTATCTTATCTAAAAGTGCTGCAATAGGTTTATACTTTATAAGATGCTTTTAGTCGTTTAACCAAGTTCTTAAGACATCTTAAAAATAAAGTGTTTTATTAGCTATTTCATTGGTTACTTTTAGGTATCCTATAAACCTATCTTTTTAAAGTGCACTTTGTTTATAGGACATTTTTTCAAACTGTGTCGTATAAAAATAACTAATACCACATTTTAGTTTAACAACATCCTAAAAAACTATTGCAACACTTTTAGATAGGACGACTTTTGGTTTGATCCTATAATCTTAAGTCCTATAAAGTATTTTATTAGGACAATTATACATTTTAGCCATCCTATAAAAAACCAATTTTGTTTTAGTGTACTGTTAGAATTTAGTAATTTTTTACCATGTTCTTTATCAGTTGTTTTAAATTTATCAGCTAGTTTGTTAGTCATTCTTGTTAAACATAGTTAGTTCATCAACGACGTGTTTCAGCTAACCGCTAATTATCTCCTTAGTTTGCCAATATAACCTTTATAACTACAAATGTTTAAGATATGACTACTTTTTGACGACAAATCCTTTTATGATGTCATTACTTCTTTCTATAGATAAATTTGAAAACAATATTGCTTTTATGATGCAATCTTGCGAAACATAATTGACTAGTTATCGACCAACTCTTTTGTATGTATCTAAGGGTTTTTCTAGAGAGAAAAATGATAGATTTTACCTGCTTTAACATAATACGAGTTGTGAACCCGTATGATGTAACACGATTCTAAAGCTAAAAACTCGAACTCTTAATCTTGTTTCTTGCTCCATTCTATTCTTCATACCACCATGACCTCGTCGTTGTCGTCGTCATTATCATCGTCATGGGAGTGGGGGGAGAGGTTGTTGGCACAATGTTTTGGATTTCAACAAATTTCTAACTCAAACAAATTATAACGAGGAATATAGAGTTTGAGTTAGAGAATAAAAAAACAGATATTTAGTATAGTTCACTCATATTTGGCTAGTGAGCCCATCTTGAGACACGACCAGGGGTGAAGCCCCAGTCTTAGAACCCAGGGGTTGAACCAACTCATTGATTTCCTTTTGAGTTTTTGTAGCAGTTCTAAGGCTATGTTTGATAAACTAGATGATAAATTAGTTGCTGGCAGAAAAACTAGTTGATGAACTAATCATGTTTGACAAAAACTAGTTAAGAAATATAAATGATCAAAAAAGACAAAAAAAAAAATCAATTATAACATTATATAATATGTAAAATTACTAATAATATAAATGTTAATTACTACAAAACCAAGTGGTAAAGCCCCATTTTCTCTAATAATATAATATGTTAATATCATTAAGGTATGCTACGTTGCTATAGGAAAATCAGAACCAAACACTACTACAGGGAAAAGACTTTTTATACGGCTGTAAAGAGTTTTTTATATGGTTTTGAAACTGTACAAACATATCGTGTAAGAAAGTAACCATGTAAAAATGTCCCTTTTTTACACGAAAATGAAACCCTGTAAAAGGGTGGGAAAAACCGTGTGAAAATGACTCGATTTTACACGGTTATTAGGTAGAACCGTGTAAAAGATAGAACCTTTTTACATTGTTGTTTGGCAAAAATGTGTAAAAAGAACACCTCCTTTTAAACGGTTACTAATAAGAACCGTGTTAAAAGGTCACAAAATTTTACACGGTTAGTAACAAAAACAATGTAACAAGGTCAGAAAATTTTACACGGTTTTAACTAGCAACCATGTAAAAAACTATGACCTTTTAATAAGTTTTAGGTTTTGGCAAACAATCATTTAAAAAAGTCATGTCTTTTTTACACGGTTCTGCCTAACAGTCGTGTAAAGAAATAGTTTCTTAAAGAAAAGACCATGATCCAAAATGCCATTATACGAATCCATATTCTAAATAACTTTGCACTAACAACAACAACAACAACAACAACAACAACAACAACAACAACAACAACAACAACAACAACAACAACAACAACAACAACAACAACA
>NC_037544.1:29720751-29727650 GCF_001531365.2 Cynara cardunculus var. scolymus | reverse complement strand
AACAACAACAACAACAACAACAACAACAACAACAACAACAACAACAACAACAACAACAACAACAACAACAACAACAACAACAACAACAACAACAAAATAAGAGAAACACAAAGATAGCTAGCTAGGATCGACCCTCCTCCTTATCCGGGCTTGGGATCGGCGATATCATGTATCTACCCCACCACATCTAAGAATAAAGAATAAAACCTAAAAACTCAGGCCTTTCCACGCCTATTTTACTCAAAATCAACTCAAAACCTTAACAAAGTAAGCACTACATTACCCAATAAATTAATTAAATTAAGATGCAAAACAGACATTTAACAAACTCATGTCACATTTTTCTTCAAACTAATCAACATCCATAAACTAGCGTAAAAATCCATGAAGAAAAGGTTCCACTACCAACAAAAAAGTATCTCAAATACTATCCATCTTGCATAAAAAGTAGCTTTTTTAAATAAAAAAAGTAGCTTATAAAACTATATAACATAATTGGTTGAAACTCAGTTATGATCTAACTTGCAAAGTCCATATATTGGTTGAAAGTCAGCTAGCTTTGCATATTAAGTTTTTCGGTCCTCATTGGCATCACTCTTCTTTGCAATTTTTCCATCATCAAACATCTCAACTTATAAACAACTATGATCATGATCAAAAGGAGCATTTCGCCTAAAACCAATTCATGAAACGAAAGAAAGCAACGACCGACTTCTACATTTCAATACTAGTCACCTTTTAGGGACTCATGTTAATTACGTCACGAATGTCAAACCAAGTACTACAAGTAGAAAGTCAAAGCACGTATCTGTGACTACCACATTTTTTTCTCCATCATGTGTTTCATACTAAATGATTGTGCCACAAGGCAAGTCATCTCCCCTAGCAGCTGTTGTATTGTAAAAGGATTGGTAATTGGAATAAGGTAGAATGAGAATCATTACTTTCATTCCATTTAGGCATGGCAACAGGATGGGGATGGGCAGGTTTTGTAATCCCCGAGCCAGGGCCCGGTTTGTAGTAACATCCCCCGGCCCCGATCCCCGTCGGGTACGGGGATTAACATCCCGTCCCCGGTCAAACCTCTATCAATCCCCGGTCAAAACTCGATCAAATCTCTTGAAAAATATCCATTAGTCTTGACCCCCTCCCCTTCCTCTGCCTAGATAGTACGACCATTTAGTGTATACACAATTTTATGTTGATATTTATTGTACGAACAACTTTTTTTTATAATTGTATGGACAAGTTTTGGTATTTATACACGAAATACCACACTCTTAAATTATTTCTTTTAAAAATATATTAGAATACCGACAGAAAGCCATCGGGAATAGTAGTTATATCCCTCGGTATTCCATTGGTGAAACTCCATTGATAATCCCATTGGTGATCTCCACCCTTAGTAATCTATCAGTGATCTTTACCCTCGATAAGTCGTCACTAATATTCACTCTCTATAATTCGTCAGTGATATTCACCATCAATAAAACGTTGGTAATACAAACCTTTGGAGATCCATTGGCGATGTTAACCTTCGGTGATTTGTTGATGATATGATCTAGCAGTAATTCCATTGATAAAGTCTTTACCACGAAATTTTGATCGACAGGTCACCGACGGATCTGACTATCATTGATGATGTCTCTTTGGTGAAAGTGCTCTAGATTGTTGTATATCTTTGACTATACAACAACCTAACTAGGTGATAAGATAAGCTACAACTATGAACATCTATTCTTAACATGAGAAATTGACCAAAATAGTCAATCTCTTCAACCAAATTCACTTTTTAGACATTTTTACAATCAAATTCCTATTTTAACTGGAGTTTACGCAAATGTCTAAACTCGATTTTCAGATTAAAAAAAAAAAGGAAAAAAAAATCTTTACCCATATTTGCATAAGAACCCACATTTGCGTAAAGAATTTATTTTTCTTTTTCAGTTTGAAAATAGGCTTTATGCAAATGCACAAGACATACACATTTGCGTAAACTCTAGCTAAAATGAAAATTCGGTTCCAAAAGTGATTTTAAAATTAAATTTAGTTGGGAAAATTGGCTATTTCGATCAATTTCTCCTTTTTAACATAGTTGTGTATGAGATATTATAGGAGCTATCTTACTATACAACAAGTCAACAACAATTAGATGACAAGTTAAACTACTATTTATGGATGCTCATCCTTGAGGGATAAGAAAGTCTATCCTTGATAAGGATGTTGCTATGGGCATCCTTAGTAGGGGTGTTGAAATGTCCATGGAAATTGAACTTTAGCCACATAAGGTTTCAATTCATAGCTATATATTTTTGCAGGATGGTGTTTCTACAGTCAACCATTGGCTTGTGAACGGGAAAAGTTAACCACAAACAAGGCAAATGACGAATGTGTTTGTAGTAAGTATTTCATTACCTCTAAAATTCAATGCAAAAAATAGACCTTCACTTAAGTATACACCTAAATCTATTGTCGTATTGTAACAAATAATAATGGTACAAGTATTGAATATCGTTTCCACAGAGATAGATTGTAAAGTCTTTCAAAAAGTTCAGTCTTTAAAAATTGATTTCAGATGGCGAATTCGAAGAAATCTTTTGGTTTGTTGGTTAATTATCTATTACGAAAAATCATTCGTAAAAAGAAGCAAAGGGTGTAAGGTCCATTAGGACTGAAACAAATAATCCATTAGAAAGATATTATAACATTTTCAAGACAGTTCAATAGTACTATTAATTAGTACAATTGTCTTGTCATGGATATCCAACTACCGGGTCAGACGGCCTCCCAAGAGTACATGCAGGCCGACGCACTATCGATACGATATCATTTATATTAAACGTCATGAATCCTAGTATAACAATGTGTTACCATCCTACACCTATAAGTATAGCACTTGTTGGTAGGGGTACTAAAATATCCGACCAACCTGATCAACCCAACGTGAAATAACTCAATCTGAAGTAACCCGATGTCTAATCGAGTTGTAAATTTTTTAAACCTGTAGGTATTGGGCAACTATTATTTGAACTCAACCCAACCCGATGAACCCGATATTCTTTTATTTCATGGATTTAATATGATTGTTGAGTTTATATTAATATATACGTGACACAATTACACTATCACGTGTGTTTTTCATATATACATTGAAAACATATTTTCAATCTATTTTCATCTCTATATAACTCATTTGTATATATGTTCAGTAACTGTGAACACATATATGTAAATTGTGAAAATTAATTGAATGTGATATACGTAAAAAACATGAATAAGTTGTATCAAATAGTTGATGATGAAAAAGAAATTATGAGTAGTGAAATAACATATTCAAGGTTAGAAAAATATTTTAATGTACCAAACAATCAACCCAACTAACCCGATCAACCCGTATGATTTGGGTTGGGTTGGGTTGCACTTTGGTTTGGGTTGGGTTGGTTAAGATTTTTCAAACCACAAGTATTGGGTTGGATTGTTCAAATGTCTTCAACTCGATCAACCCAACCCATGATCACCCCTACTTGTCAGGTACTAAAACTATTTTTAGACTTCTTATATTATTTCGAGTTATAGTATTTATCTTAACTCTGAAAGTTAATGTATTTTCATACATAAAATTAGTCGTCAATTAATTTAATGTAATTTCAATGAAATATTTTTAACCCAAAATAAATAATTAGATAAAAATTATATATTAAAAACATCTTTCCAATTTCACATTGGTCTCGGTCCTAATTCTCCATTACACCCCAAGTTACGGTGATTGACTCATCATCACTTGGTTTCTTCTTGCAAAAGATGAAAACACTAAAAAGTAAATAACGGAGATGGAAAAATACATTAAGTAAAATGCAAGTATTTATTTAAAGAACGAAACTTGTCACGCAAGTTACAAATTCATAGAATAAACATTAAAATTAAATAATATGAAAATCTAAATGACGGAATGTAAATTGCGTAAATTAAAGTGCGATAAAATAAGTGACAATAAAGTAAATGCAAGAAATGTAAATATAAAGCAGTAAATTGAAATAAATAAACAAAATACTAGAATAAAAACTTGCATGTAAAGTTTCGTAACATTTCGTGAATACTTGAATGTTAAAAGTAAACCTTTTAGCCTTTGAGATAATAATCCATGTAAAAGGGAAAATCACCAAACTAACCAATTTATACCTCATATTAATAAAATAACCAATTCTCGGCAAAATTACCAAAATAAACACACCAATCGCCCCCTGGGGGGGGGGTCCCCTTAAAAAGGTACAAAAAGTACAAAAAATAAGATTAAAAATTATTTTGGTGGGTCCCACATGGCTCCTTTTAGGGTAAAAGAGGATACATTCCTCGATTTGCGTGGATCTACTCCTGGGGCGAACCTCGAAGGTGGTGGATGGCGGCGGAAGGTGGTCGGTGTCGTGAAACGATGGTGGATGACGGTCGATCGGTGAATGGTGGTTGTCGGTGATCCGTGGTCGGTGATCAACCGTGGGGATGGTCGGTGTCGGTTTTTCTAGAAGTGAGAGGGAGAGGAGGTCGGTAGGGATGGTGATTATGGTCCCTCCCGACCGCCTATTTATATAAACCGTTACGTAATAAGATAAAACAAATCGTCGTCAAATCATAGACACTAAAAGACGAAATAGCGGTCAAACTACGTAAATCAGATATGATATCTGATTTTTTTTCGAAAAATCAGATATAATTTTTTCGTGACCACAATTATCATGGTTTTATTTTATAACCTAAAAACCATTAAATTTTAACTTAAAAAGTTAAAAAAAAACAGTTTAAATATCGTTTCATTTTTATTAAAAGCAACCTTTAATCCAATTGATTATTTTATAACCTAAAAACCTTTAGATTTTAACTTAAAAAGGTTAAAAAAACAGTTTAAATAACGTAAATCAGAATTGATTATTTTGTTAATATATGAGGTATAAATTGGTTAGTTTAGTGATTTTCCCCATGTAAAATTGTTTTTTAATCCAACGTATTGTCACTTGAATAATACAAATGTCCTCTAAACAAATGCATGTATATGACATAGAAGAAAAGAACAATAATAGAAGAGAGAAGGAGAGAGAGTTGTGAGCTAGAGAGAGAAACTAAAGTGTTTAAGTTACACATAACCTAGATAGAAGAAATGAACTAAAATCAACCAACAATTAATATTACTTGGATAAAGTAAAACTAGCATAAAGTTCAAAGTTTGGAACAAAAGAACAATAATAGAATAGATAAGGAGAGAGAGTCGTGAGCTACAGAGAGAAAGTGAAGTGTTTAAGTTACAAATCATGTTACTGAAAATGAGATAATGTTGTTAAAAATGGACTAAACATATAGTCATCCACAAGCTTAAGGCCCAAGTTTTCACAAAATGAGATTTTTGACCAATTTAGCACATGAAATACATGGAATTTCATACATCTCATATAAAACTCCATAAATGTGGAAATGTAAAAGCAAAGAATGAGAAGACTCAATTTGAGAAATAAAATAAACCTAAAAGAGTGTAAAAATGGTGCAAATAGGGTTAATAAATTAACACCTATCATACTCCTAAACTTAAGTTGTTGCTTGTTCCCAAGCAACCAAATAACAAATATAAAGACTCAAAAGGGTTTTAATAAAAAAATTGAGCTAATCTAAAAAAAATTGAACCTTTTTTTTATTACCAGAACCATGTTATGCACTTCATTATGATTTAAGGAGTGTTGACGGTTTTCAAAGTATGAAGCAAATAACCATGCCTAAACTAGTTTTTTTTCTTCAAAATGTTCAATATGTATCAATCATAAGCTAGCTTAGCCTTTTTTACTAAAATAGAACCATCAAAGCATTGAATTTTGAATTGGAGTGCCTTTCGCCTTTTTCATTTCATTGAATGCACTGCCTTTTACCTTAATTCTCACTATACTCTCCACGGCACAATTTTCTTGCCATGTTTCTCATTTTTAGGTATGGTTTTGACTCTTTGGTACTTTTGTGTCTATGTCACTTTTGTATGCAAACATAATAGAGCTTTGCTCTTGATTTCTATGTGTATGGTTTGCAAATGTATAATATTTGATGCTAAAAAAGGTGTGCATAATGATACATATGTGGATGTGTATATAATTGAGAGTGTCATGCATTACTGTTTCCTCAAACTTGAGAGTGATTCCCAGAGCCAAACCCTGCATAAGCATTACAAAGGCATGACAAAAGCAAATAATACAAGCTAAAAAACAAACTAAATGAAGTAAGCGCTTACATTACAATTAAGGGACTTCAAGCTTACATCATTATTACAACATTATTTTGTCTTTTAGTACAGACAATTACTAATATTATTCTACGATAATTACTTCCAACGAGAGTCAGGATGAGACGGATCGTCTTCGTAGGGATTGTGCAGTTTTTCTCTGGAGTCAAAATGCTCGTTGTCTTCATCAAAGTCTTCTTCATCGGAAGTGTCTATTTTCTTCATGAGATGAGTCTGGAACCAATGTTCAAGTGCTTCGCCCCATGATGAAGAAACTGGATGTTTGGTCGGTTATATTTCACACCTCTAGACTACTGAAATTGGGCCACAAAGCAAGTATACAATACGGCCCAACGTCGTCTTTCCAAGTAATAAGTGGTACAAGTACCGAGTTATCGTCCACAGAGATTGTAGCCAAAGTTAAATTAGAGTCCAATGAAAGAGATGATTTCAGATGACGATTTTTGAAGACTTTTCTCTGATTTTAAGGTTATCCAAAACAGAATGCAGAATATATAAAGGAAGCAAGGGTGTAAGACTTAAGGTGAGACCTAAACACAAATTCCAGCAGCCAATGCTGTAGCAATGCTACAGCAAGCAGTGTTTCGAAACTAAGTTCCACCATCTATTTTGAAGGCATTCCTCTCGG
>NC_037544.1:29710420-29719576 GCF_001531365.2 Cynara cardunculus var. scolymus | reverse complement strand
TGTTATCACAAAAACTCCAAATTAGCTTAAATTATGCATACCAACAAGTTAACCACAACATTTAGCTTCAATATAACAAAGGTATAAAGAAATAAATGAAAATGACTCAATTTGGGAATGAAAAGAAATTAAAGTAAGTAAAAAGTCCTAAAAAGAGCGTGTTATGTGTTAAATTCTCAACACATATCAATGTTCGAAAGACCAGAGTTTTTCATTGTTCATAATTTGCTTTGGGATCGAATCTGGATCAACTAGGTTAGCACTGTCTAGAATCTGCCTTGTTTCCATATACTTTCCTAGTTGGGAGAACTCGAAGTACTTACTGCCTGGGTTATTGACATTCCATTCGTAGATGAATGAAAATGGAGAGTGGTAGACCAATGATTGTTATTGTTGAAAAGCTGTATGAGGTAGAAAAGAACAGGGCCTCCTAAACATGATCACAATTGATCGGGTTCGTATTAACACACCACAGACTACAATCAGGACCAAAAGCAAGTATACAATTAGTCTCAATATCATCTTTCAAGTAATAAAGTGGTACAAGTATCCGATATCGTCCACAGGGATTGTAGTAAAAGTTTAGATGAAAGTAATGTTAAAGAAATGATTTCAGAAGGGGAATTCGAAGACTTTGATTTGAATAGAGTTAACACAACTACAAATTAATAGGAGATAATAGATAATGAAAGCAAGCCTGGGTGTATGACTTTTCGGGTGAGATGTAAATACTATTTCCAGTAGACCAATGTTGTCAAAATGCTACGGCATGAGACCATGCTGACAAATTGCTACAACATACAATTAGTAACAACTATTTTCACCATTTATTTTGAAGGTATTTCTCTCGGACTTCACCAATGCATTGATATTATAGCTTTCAATCCGTATCTCTATGAGGTATCCGGACCAGTGAAAGTGACAAATKGTGTCTTCAAAATATATGAATAAACAAATCTCTTTGTTAAAAATCACTCTCTCGAGTGGATTCCCATATCATTCAAGTTGACGTGTTCTGAATGGCTCATCTCTGAGTCCATTCCACGTTAACACTTCAAAGTGATCAACCTGTAGAGAATTAACAATTTAGAAAATACAGATAACAAATCTCTTTGTTAGCAACTCTCTCAAGTCTACTTTCCATATCATCCAAATTGACGTGCAATCAATGGCTCAGGTTAGAGTCCATGGCACTTTAACACTTTTCAGTGGTCAACTCGTCAAGAAGTGTCATTGGTTTTATAAAACTTGGAATGAAATAATGAAACATTGTTGTTACATAAAAGAGTCTACCTTATTTTGATTTACAAACTTACCCTTTCTGTCATACACCCGAGCTAAGAAATTTAGCTACTCATGACGGAAAGTAAATTGCAAGAAATATAAAGTACGATAAATAAAGACATAAAAATAAATAACATAGAGTAAATGACGGAATATAAATGACGGAATATAAATGACGGAAAATAAAATGTGAAAAGCGTAATAAATAAATAATGTAAATTAAAGAGCAAGTAAGCGTAATAAATAAATGACGGAATTTAAAGAGCAAGTAAACAAAGAAAGCGATTAAAAGAAAGCTTGAGATTAGCCAAAACTTTACTAGTATTCTAGAGAGAGAAAGTTCTTTAAGTAGTAAGACAATTACTTGAGATATGGAGGAGAGGGATGATCTAAAAACTAAACCCAACATCTCTATTTATACTAGAGATGAGATGAGGGTATTTTAGACAATTCACATAAATTAGTCCTAAAGCAACTAAAAGTACAATAAAGTAAAACTAAGAGTTCTAATGTAACTAAATTAGCCAACAAGTTTCCAGCTAATAAAAAGCTGTCCAAACTTAAGATGTCTTTCAAAAGTCAGCCATTGTCTTGTCAGTCAACTCCTAGTCCTTTTTCTTCTATTTCTCCACCATCAGGGCATGCTGCAACATTCCCGCAACATCAAACAGCTTCAACCTGTCCAAAATAAATCCAGATTAGTCCATTATATAACAAAAATAGGTCAATCATTCATTTTAGATTTAGAACAGAGAAAAGGAATAAAATGACTTAAAGTTGGGATATAAATAGAAAATTACCTATCTAAAAGAGAAGAAAATGGTGTTCAAGCACTAAATAATTAGTGCGTATCAACAACATACGCCTTATAGCAGACAACTAATCGTTGAATCCATTGATGCGTTGGGACGAACCACTGGAGAAAGGGTGAACACATTCTTTGCCCTTGGGGTGGACTCTCAAACTGACATTGGTAAATGTAGCTGAGTAGTTTGGCCGAGTTGAATGATATTGGGATGGTGTGAGACTCGAATAGATACCAAAAGAAACAAAGGGCTTCTTTCGGGAACCTATGTAACTCATGGATGTGGAAGACATTTAAGAACGGGTAATCTGGATGAAACTCGACGTTTCTCAAGAACATGCCATGCTTCTTTAGTGTGATTGTGAAGAATGTTTTGTAATTAAGCTGGGACCTTTCTCTTAAGGTGAGGTCAACGATTGTTTCTGTAATCTCATCTGGTAGGACTTGTGGTGGAGTTGTGGTACTTTCAGCTGGATCGACCTGGTGTGGAGGTGGAGAAGTGTTTGGAATAAACGAGCTGGAAGAGCTTGCTTTCTCCACAAGAAACACCATTGGAAGAACCTTGGCTTTGTGGATTGTCTGGATGTCTTTTGGGACATCATATTTATAGCCCTTTGGTCTAGACAATAAATCTGCTAGAATATTTTCTGATCCCTTGACGTGTTTCACTGTGAATTTTCATTGAGAGAACCAGATTGTCCACCTCAAAAGTTGGGCTTCTAGGAGTATCTTTCTTTTGAAACGGAGCATGCGTAGGAAGGAAGACATATCCATTTCAATTTGGAAATCGTGACTAATGGAATTGGAAACTTTCTATTCCTCTTTTGACAGCTAAGATCTCTTTGAAGGTAGAGTGGTAGTTTAACCACATATTTAGGATAAAGCCGGATGTATACCGGGATACTGATTTTGTCGATGACAAAAGTATCACTATTGGCTGCAAGGAAGTGTTGGTGATGTGGCCTCAAGTAGCTGTTGGGTAAGATATTGGGATTTAATATTAAAACATAAGACCCAGTATCAAAAAGGCGAACCAAGATAGGTTTGGCATATGTTGTGGTGAGAATGTAGACTTTGGCTGAAAGAACTGGCTGTGATTTTTGTATGGGTAATATATATGTGGGACAAAGTTTTGAATGTGTGGGAGAGGAAGATGGCTTGCCTGAAAAACTAGGAGAGGTTTTACCATGAAAACTTCGATGTTGGGATGATACTCTAAAAGATTAGTTTCAGACTCTTCATCTTAAGAATTTGAATAGGCAATTAAACACAATGACTGGTCATTAAGTTCATCATCAAGAGAATAGAGAGATTCCACATCTGAGATGTCGATTGACTTAATTTGGTTGAGTGTCTGAATCAATGCTTGAGATTTTCTCTTGTCTTTACAATCTCTTGCAAAGTGGCCTTTTTTGTTTCTTATATAGCACTTGTCAGTGTTTCAACCCAGTTGTGGTTTCCGTTTCAAGAAATTCCATCTTTTGTTCTGACCGTTATGTGAGACGAATGGCTTTTTCCTTTCACCCAAAGTGGACATCTTCTTTTTGTGGGAACAATCGCAGGAAGAACATTCTTTACATTTTATTCATAAATACTTGTCATCAGAAGATGTACGAAGGATTTTTCTAGTCTTCTCGAGATCAGAAAAAAAAGTTTCTCTGATTGTAGAGCTTAGCGACTTCATTCAATACCAGTTGGTAAAGTTCTCCTATTAAGGCTTGAGCAAATGTAATTCCTTTCAGCTCTAAGAATCTAAATGATTCATTTGCTAAAGTTTATGGGAAGAAGTTTAAGAATACTTGCTTGAGATTCACATCATCTGGTCAATTTAGACAATAAAATCCTTTTGACATGTGATCATAATGTCTTTCAAGATCCTTTTTTAAATGAACAACACTTCATCTTCAAGAAATCTTCTCTTGCATGGGCATTGTGCTCGATTGGATTGCCTATAAACACAACACAGATTTTATGTATGAGTTCTTCGGCAAACTGAGATTGATGGATTTGTAGTTGATGATACTCTCCAAGACTTAAGTACCATTCTCTGAGGCGACCTTGGCACCTGGTTATGAATCTTTTAACTACTATGTCAATATCATAGTATTGGAGTTTTTCACTAAACCATATTTGCATTTCAATGCTTCTATCCCTCCATCTTGATGGGGGAATGTAATCAAAGGTGAACTGTTGTTTTGTATCACCTTTTAGAGCTTTGGCCCGTCTATGGGGTGTTGTTTCTGAACTAGTGTCACTAGGTCCTTCTTCTACTTCTGAATGAACATAATACTCGGTTTCTGGCTCTGTCATGAACAAGTGTTTGAATGTTTCTGTTGGATCAAAATCACCTTTTTCATAAGTGGAGGAAGAGATGATTGGTGCAACAATAACAATGGATGTCGTAGGGGTATTCTTTTGTGTCAAAGACTGTAAGAAAGAAGAAATAGGGTTTGTTTCTTCTATTGGCAAAACTCCGGGTGGCCTTGAGGAGGCAATCATAGATGGGTCTTCTGGGAGTACCTTTGTTCCACTGGAGGAGGCTATCTCGGTTCTTTCTGGGGTTTGTTGAGATCTGGCAGGAAACAAAATGGGTTTGTTTGTCCTTTTTTCTTTTACTGAGGACCATAACATTACTAAGAAAGATGTCCGGATGAATGGTGACGAGGGAAGTGGTTGCGAATCAAATGAAGTTCCAATATGGGGAGTGGAAGGTAACCTCCAAGGATCAGTAACCGGGGGTGATAATACTTTTTGCTTGTGTTGTCTCTCAAGATCCAAAAGCTGAGATTTTAGGAACTTCATTTCTGATTCCTTTTGGGTTAGAGAGTTGGAGGAAGGACTATTATGAACTATCTGGATAAGTTCATTATAGAGTCCTTGTATCTTGAACCTGATCTCCGTAATCATACCTTCGAGAGTCTGCAACTTTATCGTAAGAACCTCTTGTGTCTTTGTCAACTTTATATACTGTGCCAAAATGGTTTTGAGAACTTTGTTTTGGGCAACAGCGTTTTCACTCTGCCACTTTAGAGTGGCTTCAGCATTACTGACAGTGGTGGGGTTTCCTGTCGAAGTTATAGTTATGGGAGTCTTGATCTTTCAATCATGCTTCGTTCTTTGGGGGGATGTTCGAAGGGACTGGGTGGTAGAAATTCCTCTTGGTACTCAGATGGGATTGTCGGTGTTACAACACAACATTCACCTCGGGACTGGTTGAGGGGTTTATGAGAAGGTGAGGTATGGCAGGGCTTGAGGGTTAGGTTTGGTTTAGAGGGTGAGTTTCCATACAGAACATAATAATCGAACTTTCTTGATGGTTCACCCAGGAGTCCAACAACAGGATCTCCCGCCTCATATCTTTTCTTTAGCTTCCGTTGAGAACCCTTTTGGAGAATATCTTCATCGTGATCAACCTTGTATGTCTCATCCAAGCAATCTTGGCAGTTGCATATATCGTACCAACAATGTTGGTCTTTTTGTAGCGATGTTGATGACTTATTGGTTGCATCATGCCGATGGTTGGAAATATGTTTGTCTTTGTTTCTCTATTTGAGAATTTGACTTCAATCATTCCATTTGCATGTCGAATGAAATCTGGAGCTGTGTTAGTTTGTACAGGGGCTTGATAGATCTGTTCGTAATTGGTTACCCATTTTTCTAGTAGAAGTTTGAGCAACTCCTCTCCGGATAACTGTTTTGGAAGATACATGCATGTTGGAGTGGCACTTGAATTGACATCAATAAGTAAGGCATATCCTGCGTGTTCTTGTTCTGGAATCATGATATCCAAAGAGTGGTTTTAGACCCTGTATGCCATTTGATAGTGAAAGGTTGCCTGGAAGGTGTTAACTTGGGCAGTTCCACCTATTTGTATATGGGCTTTGAGGGTTGTATGTAGTGAGGGATCATTAAGAGACATAATGAAATTTGGATAGAAAATGACAAAGACTGTTCCTGATTTCAAGGTTGTTTATATAGTACCTATGCAAGCATGTTGGTATTCTACAAATCTGGTGTCAACCAAGGCGATAAGAGAGAACGTTGGAATACCTTCCTACCATGAAAAATGAGGGCTAATCTAATAGCTCCAAAATGGATATGTGTATACCCTTGAGCTATACAATGCCTAGGAAGATCTGTTGGGAGGGATAATGTCACTAGATGTTTGGCGGTGGTGGCCGAGAGTTGGTGTGAGTCGAACTTGGATGCTTGAACAAATTCTTTTACCTGGTGGTTTGAGCTGGATCCTATTAATTTTTTCACTCTTTTTGAAAAAGAGGAAGTTGGCTTGGAAAAAAAACACTATAGGGTTAACTATGGGCATACTTGATAAGGGTATTTTAGAATCATATAGGACATAGGAAATTTCGTATAACTGATCAATCTTAGAGGCAGAAGATTGACGGAAACTTGAGGAGTTTGAAGATGAATGGGAGTAAGAAAGATCTGGGTTCATGATTGGGTATGATATTCTTTCTTAGAGCAAAGATTTATTTTCAATTCATGTTTAAAAATATAGATGCAACTTCTCATACGTCGACTTACAAATTTTTCACCAAGAAGATGAGAATACAAAAACGTCTAAGGCCTAATATTAAATCACTCGACTTTATCTTTTAGATTGATTTTCTGATATGAGAGATCCGTATAAATCGGCAGTCATAGAGCATACTAATCCAAATCTTGAAAGAGAAAGGAGGGTTTGGGCTCTAATACCAAAGGAAACAGTAATGCATGAAAGTAAAACTTGAAAGCCCAAATAGTTCATAATAGTCCTTCAACAACCTCCAACTCAATCACCCAAAAAGAAGCAGAATGAAGTTCCTAAAAGCTCAGCTTATGGATCTTGAGAGACAACACAAGCAAAAAAGATTATCAACCCTGGTTGATGATCCATGTAGGTTACCTTCCACTCCCTATATTGGAACTGCATTTGATCCACAATCACTTCCCTCGTCACCATTCATCCAGACATCTCCGTCACTAATGTTATGGTACTCAGAAAAAGAAAAAAAAGGACAAACAAACCCATTTTGTTTCCTGCCATATCTCAACAAACCCCAGAAAGAACCAAGATAGGCTCCTTTAGTGGAACAAAGGTATACCCAGAAGAAACATATATGGTTGCCTCCTCAAGGCCACCCGAAGTTTTGCCAATAGAGAAAACAAACCCTATTTCTTCTGTTTTACAGTCTTTGACCCAAAAGAATGCCCCTACGACATCCATTGTTATTGTTGCACCAATCATCTCTTCCTCCACTTGTGAAGAAGGTGATTTTGACCCAACAGAAGCATTCGAACACCTGTTCATGGCAGAGCCAGAAACCGAGTATCATGTTGATTCAGAAGTAGAAGAAGGACCTAGTGACACTGGTTCAGAAACAACACCCCATAGACGGGCTAAAGCTCTAAAAGGTGATACAAAATAACAGTTCACCTTTGATGACATTCCCCCATCAAGATGGAGGGATAGAAGCATTGAAATGCAAATATGGTTTAGTGAAAAACTCCAATACTATGATATTGACATAGTAGTTAAAAGATTCATACCAGAAGGACCTGTTTTGTAAATAGACAACAGACCTGCAACAGGGTGGCCTGCTGTCAACGATCGAGAGAGACAGAAGAGGAACAGGCGGTGCCTGGTTCAAAAGGGGAAACTGTGACCTGTCGGTTGCAGGCTGTGGAGAAGCCATTCACAGCCTAAAACTAGGGATTCGGCCAATTTGGTCAACTAATAGGCCAAATCGTTTGAGTATAAATTATGGGCACTGGTTAGGGTCGCTATTCATTTGAAAAAAAGAAGGAAATCGTTGAGCTTGAGAGAGAGAAACTGGAGTTCAAGACCAGGCAAGAACCCCCTGCTTTCCCGTCGTTTAGAGGTAAATACTCAACCAAAATTTATGTTGTTACAATGTTTAGCTGTGCCTTTGGCCCTGTGTAGAACTCTAGAAGGCTCACATTCCAACTTCGTGTTTTAGAGTTCGAATTCAAAGTTTAGATTTCATTTGGTGAATACGCTGTATCGCGTTCTGTTTAGAAACCACTTTAAAGAAGGTTATACAGAAGCTCTGCATGAGGGCTCTGTATCAAGTTATATGGTACAGAAGCTCTACATGGGAGCTTTGTATCAAGTTATAGTAGCCAGAAGCTCTATATGGGAGCTCTGTATCAAGTTGTGCTAGACAGAAGCTCTGGAAGAAACCACAGAGGGGCTCTGGCCCTTGAATTATTTTCCAAGTATGGTTGGAACCAGAGGCTCTGGTCGTGAAAGACCAGAAGCTCTAGAAGAGAGACCAGAGGGGCTCTGGTTCTGCGTTGAAATATTTTCTAAGTGTGGCTAAGAACCAGAGGCTCTGGTCATGAAGACCAGAAACTCTGGAAGAGAGACCAGAGGGGCTCTGGTCCTGAATGGCAAATATTTTCTAAGTGCGATTTAGAACCAGAGGATCGATGGACGGGTTACTAAATATTTTCTAAGTGTGGTATACAACCAGAGGGGCTCTGGTCCTGAATGGCAAATATTTTCTAAGTGTGGTATACAACCAGAGGGGCTCTGGTCCTGAAGGACTTAAGAGCCCAAAGGCTCTGTCAATACAACCAGAGGCTCTGATCGTCCACAGAGGCTCTGGCCTTCTTCCAGACTTAGTCATTTTAAGATATATAGCTAGACAATACACCTTATGTTGGAACTCACGTTTCTATAATTTTGATTGATGTGAGGAGCATTTAAGCATAGTTGACCAAGGTTGACCCTAGCCAACGTAGTTGACCGTAAGTTGACTCTTATGTAGCCTTTGGGAGAAATTAATCATTTATATGCTATTTGCTATTATAAATTGTAGGTTACCAGTCAGCAGCATTAGATAAGCAATCTACGTTATCAGGTGAGTTTTCATGAGATTTCACTGGGATGCATACCTAAGTACAAATTATTTTTACATGATATGAATTTCTGATGATGTGTACSTATGCATGATGTTTCAGTTTACATGCATGTTATGATATATTTTACATGCATGCTATTTCATGAATGGTTACGTGCTACGGGTTTAATCAGTTTTCAA
>NC_037544.1:29698570-29710235 GCF_001531365.2 Cynara cardunculus var. scolymus | reverse complement strand
CATGAACTCACTGAGCTTTATAAGCTGACTATAGTATGCTCTCAGGGCCAGGAAGTTCGAAGTTGGATAAGGGCAAGGGACTCGCGTAGAGAGTTACTAGATTGTTATCTTATCTTTAGTTTTTGCCTAGCAGCATTGTACTAATCTATTGTAACTTAACCTGGTATGAAGCGGGTTAGAACTTAAGTTAATTTTGGGGATTCAAAGACTTCCGCTGTAAACGATTAGAATGGTGATATTTTAGCCGCCTTTTGGACTATGTATTCAGGAAATGGATTCAGGTTACATGACATTCTCAAAAAAAAAAAAAAAATGAGGGTGTTACACCATCTTCCCCTCTTCAAAACTTTGTCCCACATATATTACCCATACAAAAATCACAGCCAGTTCTCTTAGCCAAAGTCCACCTTCTCACCACAACATATGCCAAAACCTATCTCGGTTGTCGCCTTTTTTTGACACTGGTATTCTGTTTCAATATTAAATCCCAATATCTTACCAGCAGCTACTGGAGGCCACATCACCAATACTTCCTTGTAGCCAATGGTGATACTTTTGTCATCGACAAAATCAGTATCCCTGTATACATCCGACTTTTTCCTAAATGTGTGGTTAAAGACAGGTTATTAGGATCCAGTTCGCATGGCAAGGACCTTTTGATTGGTTTTGACATACTCTATACACTATTAGGATTGAGGTATGTAGAACAGGATCTACGCTACAAGATTTTCCTAAATACATGAAGCTCTATTCCACGACTCTACATGGCATCAGACATCACTATGAATAGTCTCAAACACTAGATTATTCAAACTTCTTGTGCCTCCAATCACACAGAATTTTTGAAGAAAAATAGATCTCCATTATGGTTAAATCCTTCGTTTTTTGTTACGTTCTCATTCAAACAAAACAAAGATGTTAACCCCACAAAAGCAAGTCATCCAGGCATGAATCCAGATCACTACCAGCTTGCAACTTCAGAGTGTTCAGAACTAATAAGCCAAGATCTCATAGAGTCAACCACATCACCATGGGCATGTGAAGCATTCTACGTCAACAAGAGGAGTGAACAAGTTCGTGGGAAGCTTAGGCTAGTCATAACTTATCAACCCCTCAACCAATTTTCAGCAGATGACAAGTTCCCTCTGCCACAGAAGAAGTCACTATTCATGTCTCTCGCAGGTGCAAAGGTTTTGCCAAAATTTGATCTCAAAGCTGGTTTTTGGCAATTAGGATTAAGTTTGATGACAGACCAAAAACTGCCTTCTGCATCCCAGATCATCACTACTAGTGGAAAGTAATGTCATTTGGTTTAAAAAATGCTCCATCTGTCTTCCAAAAGGAAATGATAAGGATTTGTGAACCTATACTCAACAACACTCTGGTATACATAGATGATATCTTTCTGTTCTCATCAGACGAAAAATCTCACATAGATTTACTCACCAGGTTTCATTCCATTGTCAAAAAAAATGAGATCATGTTATCCGAGAAGAAGATGGAAATCGAAGTAAGTTCTATTGATTTTCTTGGAATGAAAATATCTGATGGACGATACCAACCACAGTCTCACATTGCTCAAGAACTGCACAAGTTCCTAAGAATATTGGCGTCACAAAAAGAAATTCAACAATTTCTTGGGTTGGTAAATTAGATGGCAGGTTTTTTGTCTAAATTATCGAGCCACACTGTGCATTTATTCCCCATGCTGGAAAAAAAAAACCGCCCCCTTGGAGTAGGAAACAGACGTTAGCTATAGAAAAGATAAAACAGCTAGCTGATGTGATGCCTCCTTTAAAGATTCCTACTGTTTCTAACAAAAGGGTCCTCCAGACTAACGCAAGCAATAAGTACTGGGGCAGTCCTAATAGTTCAAGACAAAACTGGCGTCAGAACAATTTGTGGATAAAAAAGCGACACGCTCAAAGAATCAGAGTAACACTACCACTCTACCTTCAAAGAAATCTTAGCTGTTAAAAGAGGAATAAAAAGATTTCAGTTCCATCTAATCGGTCACGATTTCCAGATTGAAATGGATATGTCTTCCTTCCCATGCATGCTTCATTTCAAAAGATGGATACTCCTAGAAGCCCAACTTTTGAGGTGGGCATATTGGTTCTCTCAATGAAAATTCACTGTGAAACACATCAAGAGGTCAGAAATTATTCTAGCAGATTTTCTGTCCAGACCAAAGAGCTATAAATATGATGTCCCAAAAGACATCCAGACAATCCATAAAGCCAAGGTCCTCCCAATGGTGTTTCCTGTGGAGAAAGCAAGCTCTTCCAACTCGTTCATTCCAAACACTTCTCAACCTCCACACTAGGTCGATCCAGCTGAAAGTACCACAACTCCACCACAAGTCCTACCAGATGAGATTACAGAAACAATCGCTGACCTTACCTTAAGAGAAAGGTCCCAGCTGAATTACAAAACATTATTCACTATCACACTAAAGAAGCATGACATGTTCTTGAGAAACCTCCAGTTTCATCCGGATTACCCGTTCCTAAATGTCTTCCACATCCATGAGCTACATGGGTTCCTAAAAGAAACCTTTTGTTTCTTTTGGTATCTATTCGAGTCTCACACCATCGCAATATCATTCAACTCGGCCAAACTACTCAGCTACATTTTCCAATGTCAGTTTGAGAGTCTGCCCCCAAGGGCAAAGAATGTGTTCACCCTTTTCCAGTGGTTCCTCCCAGCGCATCAATGCATTCAACGATTAGCTGTCTGCTATAAGGCGTATGATGTGATCATGTTTAGGAGGCCATGTTCTTTCTACCTCATACAACTATTTGACAACAATAATCATTGGTCTACCACTCTCCATTGTCATTCATCCACGAATTGAATGACAACAACCCAGGCAGTAAGTACTTCGAGTTATCCCAACCAGGAAATTATATGGAAACAAGGCAGTTCTAGCCAGTGCTAACCTAGTTGATCCAAATTCGATCCCAAAGCAAATTATGAACAATGAAAAACTTTGGTCTTTCGAACATCCAATTTCTGTATCAATGGACGAAGCATTTGAACATTGGTTCCAGACTCATCTCATGAAGAAAATAGACCACTTCCAATGAAGACGACGAGCATTTTGACTCCGAAAAAAAGTGCACAATCCCTACGAAGACAATCCGTCTTATCCTGACTCTCATTAGAAGTAATTATCGTAGAATAATATTAGTAATTGTCTCGACTAAAAGACAAAATAATGTTGTAATAATGATGTGAGCTTGAAGTCACTTTCTTGTGATGTAAGCGCTTACCTCATTTAGTTTGTTTTTTAGCTTGTATTATTACTTGCTTTTATCATGTTTTTGTAATGCTTATGCAGGGGTACCTTTTCCTTCCCTATAAAAAGAAGGCTTCCCCTTATTTGTAAATCATCATTGGAAAAGAAATAAAAGCCTCTTCCTTATATTCTCTCTTGTTCTTAAGTTTAAGTTCATGATCTTCATGCTTTATTTTATTCTAATCTCATAGTTTTAGTCATCCTTTATCAGTCTCCCAGATAATGCATGACACTTTCAATCATACAACCCTCAAAACCCAGATACAGATAGGTGAAATTGCCCAAGTTAACACCTTCCAGGCAATCTTTCACTATCAAATGGCATACAAGGTTTATCCAAAACAAGAACACGCAGGAGATGCCTTACTTATTGATGTCAATTCAAGTGGCACTCCAACATGCACGTATGTTCCAAGACAGTTATCTAGAGAGAAGTTGCTCAAACTTCTACTAGAAAAATGGGTAACCAATTACGAACAGATCCATCAAGCCCCTGTACAAATAAACAAAACTCCATATTTCATTCAACATGAAAACGGAATGGTTGAAGTCAAATTCTCGAACAGAGAAATAAATACAAATATATTTCCAACCATTGGCACGATCCAACCATTAGAGTCATCAACATCGCTACAAAAAGACCAACATGTTGGTATGATGTATGCAACTGCCAAGATTGCTTTGATGAAGCATACAAGGTTGATTACGATAAAGATATCCCCTAAAAGGGTTCTCAACGGAAGCTAAAGCAAAGATATGAGGCAGGAGATCCTGCTGTTGGACTCCTAGGTGAACCATCAGGCAAGTTCGATTACTATGTTTTGTATGGAAACTCACCCTCTAAACCAAACCCAACCCTCAAGCCCTACCATACCCCACCTTCACCTTGGGACTGGTTGGGGGGTTTATGAGAAGGTGAGGATGACAAGGCTTGAGGGTTGGGTTTGGTTTAGAGGGTGAGTTTCTATACAAAACATAGTAATCGAACTTACTTGATGGTTCACCTAAGAGTCCAACAACAAGATCTCCTGCCTTATATCTTTTATTTAGCTTTCATTGAGAACCCTTTTGGGGAATATCTTCATCGTAATCAACCTTTTATGCTTCATCCAAGCAATCTTGGTAGTTGTATACATCGTACCAACAATGTTGGTCTTTTTGTAGCAATGTTGATGACTCTAATGGTTGGATCATGCTGATGGTTGGAAATATGTTTGTCTTTATTTCTCTGTTCGAGAATTTGACTTCAACCATTCCATTTTCATGTTGAATGAAATCTAGAGTTGTATTTGTTTGTACAGGGGCTTGATGGATCTGTTCGTAATTGGTTACCCATTTTTCGGGTAGAAGTTTGAGCAAGTCCTCTCTGGATAACTGTCTTGGAACATACGTGCATGTTGGAGTGGCACTTGAATTGACATCAATAAGTATGGCATCTCCTGCGTGTTCTTGTTCTGGAACCATGATGTTTAAAGAGTGGTTTTGGACCCTGTATGCCATTTGATAGTGAAAGGTTGCCTAGAAGGTATTAACTTGGGCAGTTCCACCTATCTGTATATGGGCTTTGAGGGCTATATGTAGTGAGGGATCATTGAGGGACATATTAAAATTTGGATAGAAAGTGACAAATATTGTTCCTGAGTTCAAGGTTGTTTGTATAGTACCTATGCAAACAGGTTGGTATTATACAAATCTGGTGTCAACCAAGGCGATACAAGAGAACGCTGGAAGACCTTTCCAACCATGAAAGGCAAGGGCTAATCTAATAGCTTCAAAATGGATATGTGTATACCCTTGAGCTAGGCAATGCCTTGGAAGATCTGTTGGTGATGGATAATGTCACTAGATGTTCGGCGATGGTGGTCGGGAGTTGGTGTGAGTCGAACTTGGAGACTTGAACAAATTCTTTTACCTGGTTGTTTGAGCTGGATCCTATTAATTTTTTCACTCGTTTTGAAAAAGTGGAAGTTGGCTTGGAAAAAACACTATAAGGGTTAACTATGGCATACTTGATAAGGGTATTTTAGAATCATTTGGGACACAGGAAATTTCGTGTAACTGATCAATCTTAGAGGCAGAAGATTGACGGAAACTGGAGGAGTTTGAAGACGAACGGGAGTAAGAAAGATTTGGGCTCATGATTGGGTATGATATTCTTCCGTAGAACAAAGATCTATTCTCAATTCTTGTTTAAAAATATAGATGCGACTTCTCTTACGTCGACTTACAAATTTTTCACCAAGAAGATGAGAATATAAAAACGTCTAAGGCCTAATATTGAATAACTCGACTTTATCTTTTAGATTGGTTTTCTGAAATGAGAAATCCGTATAAAACGGCAGTCATAGAGCATACTAATCCAAATTTTGAAAGAGAAAGGAGGGTTTGGGCTCTTATACAAAGGTGATTTCCAAGACTGGGAGACTCTCAAACTTGAGGGATTCAATGCCCTCATTGGATCAAGATGGTGAAGAATAATTGGTGTTAGGTGAAAATGAAAACCAACAACAATTGTTATCCAATGATGGTGTCTATTACTATTGAGCTTAGAAGGGAAATGCTACTGATAATGGTACATAGATCATAAATAAAACCAAAAATAGCATAACGATGCTATGATATTAATTCAAAAAACTATCAAACACTTGCATTAGAAAACTGTTTGTGTGTAGCATGATTTAAGTGCAAACAGTCCCAGAGACTCAAACAAACAGTCATAGACTCAAAAATTAGAAAAACAGAGAAAAAAACTAGACAAGTCTAATATGAATGGAGTAAGGAAAGATGATAGAACTTGACCTGCTTTAAGAGACTGGGAGATGTATGTTGTCCAATGGTGGTAGGTCCTTCATTTTCTTCCAAACTGCTCTTAACACTTGGTCTCTGGCACTCTCATACTCTAACCATCTCCATTTTCTCACTCTTAACTTTTGCACCTTGGCTAACACTTTCTTCTTAATGCTCTCAAACATGGTGGTGGAGGAAGGGGAAGGGGTTTTGTTGGTGTCGGTGAGGAAGATGGGACTTGGGAGGGGGAGAGGTTTTGCCAACTTAATTGAAAATAAAAAAGAAATGTAAAAAAAGCCTTTATGCCCTCTGACTTTTTGGACAGCCATTTGGTGAAGAAACCCACATACCACATGGACCAAATAGGTAATTTAGGTAGCGTTTGGTACGCAGACTGGATAGGACAGGATAGGACGGGACAAGACTAATTGTTTGTCCTATGTTTGGTATGACTAGGACAAGAGAGGACAAAACTATTAAAATGACCATATTGCCCCTAAATGTTGTTCAATGTTATTTTATATCATATAATGATTGTAAAATGACAAGAAATCAACCAAAATAGGCAAATACATGTTAGTTTTTTAATCTCCTTTCTTGACTTGCTTAACAAATTAATAAGCAAATAGCTAAATGTATAAATCAAGATTAGAGACCAGTGATGGTATTTATCCAATTAAAACAAAATTATAAACGAATTATAAGGAAGAACATACATCATTAATGACCAACCAAACTGAAATTTGCCTAAATTGAACAAGAAAAGTGTGGAGTAAAAATGAACAAGAATCAACAACTGCGAAAACAGATTATAGATGGAATGCCCAAATTTGGCAAAACAAAAGAGAATGAAAACTAACCTTCATAATTGACACAAGAAGGAGAAAGAGTTGCATAGGAAACATTCAACCATGTTAAAAGATACAAAACCCCTAATCCCAACGTCTCGAACACCCATAATCTCTTCTCCATGCTTCAAGAATCTTTAAATTTTGTATAGAAGCATCAATGAACATGAACATAAGCCATTTGGCAATGATTTTATTTCACCGTATTTATATATCGTCTTCTCCAAATCCCAAAAGACAACCCCCAACATAAGAAGAAAAAAGTATGTTCCAGAGATTAAAGAACAAAATCAGAACCCTATCAAGCCAAACCCCACCATTTGCATTCAAACCTCAACTTTAATCTTGTTCAAAAAGGAACAAATTCACAAAAATGCTCTTCACCCACATCATAAAATTCTCCAACTCGAAAAACCCAGATGACAATATTTGTTGTCACTGTATCAAAGATTCAAACTTTTTTCTCAAACGAAAGTGATCTGGTCGTATGCACTTCTTGATTCTTTAAAAAGCATAGAAATCGTACGCAGTCAAAGAAGCGAGATGAAGAATTGGAGAAATCGTACTTGATTGCAGAGGAGAGGAGGCGATGGAGGCCTGTGGAGGAAGACGATTGAGCCGATGTGAAAGAAGACGAGGACGTGATGAAGGCCTGTGGAGGAAGACGATTGAGCCGATGTGAAAGAAGACGAGGACGTGATGAAGGAGGCGATACTTCACAAATGGTGGGATAATTAGGTTTTCTATTGGAAGAAATAACAAAGGGTAATATAGTAATTTTATATTTAGTCTCATGTTGTTTCACTTTTTTGGTCAACTTTTGTCCCATGAAATTTAAAAATAGTCTCATCTTATCCTATGTATTTTTTGTACATGACATACCAACACATGAGACTATTTTTTTTGTCCCGTCCCGTACCATGTAGAGGTTATTTGGTAAATGCTGAATGGTTTGGTGCAAAATGATTAAGTGGTCAAAATGATTAAGAGACTTTCATGATATAGTATAAAATAAAATATAATTGTTTGATAGTTGTATACAATGAAATTAGGGTTAAAGGAGATCCAGTATATACAAAATGATTCAAAGAGTTTTAGAATCATTAAGAGGTGGACCTTTTTTTTTTGTCAAACAAGATTTTTTTTTGTCAAACAAGATTCTTCTAAGATTGCCTATTAAGGGAGTGTTTGAGATTGCTTATTTAAAACAACTTATGTTTTTTTTTTGTAAAAGTGCTTATTAACTTATGTGGTATCAAACCGGAGTTAAATAAAACATGGTTAAAATTGTAAACCGGTAATAAACAGTTTTTCATAAGTCAGGAAGGATTAACTTATCAAAAATAACTTATTACGGGTTTGGCACAAGTATAAGAAGTTTTTTTTCTTATCCAAACACCAAAAAACAGCTTATCATCGATGACAAACTGAAATAAATTAAAAAACAGCTTTTTATAAGCAATTTAAAAAAAAAAAACCTAACCACGTGGTCTGCGTACCAAAATAGAGTGGAACAGACACTTAACCAACGACCCTGTTTTGATTCAAGTAAATTGTAGTCTTATCTTCTCCAACAAGTTCAAATCTTGGAAGCATATCACACAGAAATGAGCAACTTAGTGCAGGTACCCTACGATGCTACCGTCAAGCTAATGCTGGTTTCCCTTCAACGCAATCTGCTTCCAGATGCGGTTATACGCAGACTCACTCGTCTCCTTTTAGCAGGTCGCCTTCGTTCCTGCTTTAAACCCACCGCTCAACAACAGCTTCAAGATCTTCTGGGTTTTGTTCAGTGTATGGTACTTACTACCTTATTGTCTAATTTGTCTTTCTAATTCTTAATCTTATAACTCAATATGATATGTTTTTAGTTTTATGGTTTCTTCTGACTTCAATTTCTGTATCTGTTTCACTTTCCTAAATTGGGGTTAATTATGTATTTTCTATGTTGCTGTGGTCTGTGACTGGTCCACTAATTTGGAGTGTTATTATGGAGCAATAATAGTTGTCTGACTCCATATCCTTCAAACATTTCTTTATAAAGGGGATCCTCAATTAAAATTCATGTATCCAAGATGATGGTTTTAAAAGGGTGTTACTCCTCAAAATTAAGTACCGTTCATCTTTCCAATTCAACGAAAGTTTTATTGCATAGTTGATTGTGTGTAACTTTAATCTATTTAGGTTATCAAAGTGCTTGATTGTTGTGGTTGAATAGACAAACAGGTGTGAATGAAGTTGCAACCATGATTCATTTACTTATTGTGAAATAATATGTTTTCTTGCAGCATTACGAGAAATGCCTATAGCTGTAAAGACTGAAGATGCCAAAGCTCAACATTATGAGCTGCCTACCTCTTTCTTCAAGCTTGTACTTGGGAAGAATTTCAAATACAGGCAAATTATATTCTCTAACATACTCATCCTTCTCAAACATTGAGCCATATAACCAAATAGATCCTCTAGTATTTTTCTTTTCTGGTAAACCTGACCTTGACTATCCCATTGGGGGCTTGAAGATAACAGTTAGGAAAATCCTTGAGGAGACTTGAACTGGCCACTACTGTTGGAACAAGTAGTATTTATCACTTGTTTTAACTTAGTCCCACATAGGAGGAGGGAAGAAAGTTTTCTTGGTTTATTAGTCAAATTTCATTTGAATTATTTGAAAAGTAAATTGGAGAGATCACAAAGGGGTAAAGCCTAGAGGGATTTTTTTTGGCAATATTATATAGTTGAGGGACTATATATATAATCAAATCCTAGCACTTAGCACTTGCAGATAAAATTCCTTGCATTTTTGGTCCTAACATTTAATGGCAAGCCAACTTTCTGTTAAACTGTTTTCGGTTAATTTTTTGAATGAAATCGAAAGGTTATTTTGAGCTCTCTGTCAAATTGTTTTAGGTAAACTGTTCTTCTAGTTATTCATGAAAGGTTGCACCTTTTCGAGAATGGTTGCAACTGTTGGGAATTTTATAATATAAATACATGATTTTTACCTTCGATTCAAATCTAATCAATTTTTCATCTTCTTCACTGTATCACCTAATTATGATCATGAGAAGAACTTGTAGGATCGTTGCCTACAGTTCTTGAAACTCGAGGAGGTCCTGGGAAGAAATTAGCCTAGATCCGTCAACGACCTAGTGGGGGCTAATATTCCTTAAGGATAATGATATAATCACGTCCTTAGTCTTTCTCTGTTTAGATCAAAATCATTTTTTACCTATACCTCTGATTCAACAACTACAACAAAATTGGCATTATATGACGCCAAAAATGCTTACCTATCCTAATAGACTACTTTTTGTGACTTAAGTTTATAGGACTAAACAATTGTTCGTTTTATGTAAAAGTGCTACAACTAGTTTATAAGACGTTTTTGTACATCTTAACAAGTTTTTTAGGACATCTTTAAAATAAAGTATCGTATGAGCGTTTTTATGTGACACATTGGAGATGTGTCATATGTCATATAAATGCATTTGTTTTTATGATCTTCTTACAATGACGTCCTATAAACTTACTGTAACATATTTACATAGGATGCACGATTGTTTGGTCCTAAAAAATTTTAGTCCTCTAAAGTGGTCTATTAGGATACTTGGACATTTTTGACGTTCTATAAACCCAATTTTGTTGTAGTGAATCCTCTAGTATTATTGTTCCTCAAGTAGAATGGCATAGAATCTCTAGAATGTATTTCGTGGGTGTGTACCTAAGAGTCAGAAACTTCTTATTTTTCATTATTTGTTGATGTGCTTCATGGATGATCTTTTGCAGCTGTTGTTATTTCCGTGACAAGTTAAGCTCATTAGAGGATGCTGAGGAAGCAATGCTGCAACTTTACTGTGAGAAATCACAACTGCAAGATGGGCACACCGTTCTGGATGTTGGATGTGGTTGGGGATCACTAAGTATATACATCGCACAGAAGTATAGTAATTGCAAAGTTACAGGGATTTGCAATTCAGTCACCCAGAAAGCTCACATTGAAGATCAGTGTGGGTAAGCCCTTAAAATAATTCTTTAAAATTGATTTTTGGTTATTTTAATTGACGGTCAGTAAGACTAGCATCAAATTTGATATGACAGCAAAAATTAAGGTGGCGTTTGTTTTATAAGAGGTGCTGAAATTTGAAGTCTTATTTCACTTCCGATTAATAGGAGGTGGTGCCGAAGTCTTAATCTGAATTAACAAGGCTGTTTGTTTTTGTAAATTGACAATCGTCTGAAGTCTAATCTGAATCAATAGTTTGTTTTTGTAAAATCATGTGCAAACATTTTGCAAAATTCTCTTGATTTTCATAAAGTTTTCCTTGCCGAAATTCATCTCAACAATTGCTTAACAGATGGAAATAGTAAGAACCTTTTGGATACCTTTCAGACTTCTGATGCTATTGGGAATGCTGTCAGTGAGTTTGTTTGTGGAAAGATCAATATTTTTGATAGAGGATAGATCGTCCGATAGAAGTTCTTGTTTCACATTAATCTTCTAAGCTAAGCTATACATAAAAAAATTATATATATATCTATACTATATTATAAAGCATTTGGCTAAAACTCTTAAAAACTCTTAAACTCTTAAAACTCTTAAACTCTTAAAAACTCTTAAACTCTTAAAACTCTTAAACTCTTAAAAACTCTTAATCCCGTTCATCCCTATCCGATTTCATCCCATATCTGAATTCGTGTAACTAACTGCAGATAAACACAATCAAATACA
>NC_037544.1:29694119-29696816 GCF_001531365.2 Cynara cardunculus var. scolymus | reverse complement strand
AAAACATCATCGTTTTCTCAAAATCACATAAAGCCATATTATAACATCGAATGAGATAAGAAATAAAATGAAATATTAAAATCATGATGTATCTCGCTGCATTGTGCGAGTACGCTTCTAGTATATATATATATATATATAGAGAGAGAGAGAGAGAGAGAGAGAGAGAGAAGGTGGGGCGTGCATTTCACATGGGTGATGAAAGGACGGTGGCGTCCATAATGGAGAAAGAAGCAATAGCCAAAGAGAATCAAAGAAAAGGGGAAATAAGAGGAATTAAGATATTAGTTTACCTCTTATTTCTTCAGACTTTATTAAGTGATAAGAGGCTCTGAAAAAAACAGTCTTAATTACAAACCATCTGAACGAATCAGACATAAGTGATAATTAAGAGCTGAAAATGAAAAAACAAACAAGGCCTAACTCCTTTTTCATGTAGGAAACTTAATCTGCAGAATGTGGAGGTGATTGTTGCAGATATCAGCACATTTGAGATGGAAGGATCCTATGACCGAATATTTTCCATTGAAATGTTTGAGGTATTCGTTAAATTTCTCCTGAAAATCATAAATTATGATGCTTATTGCTGATTTCTTTATTGGCTTCCACAGCATATGAAAAACTACAAGGATCTTCTGAAGAAGATATCCAACTGGATGAAAACAGATGGTTTTCTCTTTGTTCATTACTTCTGCCATAAAACATATGCTTACCACTTTGAGGTAAAACTAATATGGCTTTGTAAGTCAGATTCTGTTATATTTGGATAATATATGCTTTTGTTACCAGTTCCATTTCGAACCAATTATTCAAAATTCTTTGCTTCTATGCAGACTTGTTCTAGTGATCAATAATCAGTTATAAAGATTCATTACATGGACATGATTCATTCATGTTATCAAATATCTTAATAGAACTTTGACGGTGGATAGCTGCTCCTCATGCAGGATGTTAGTGAAGAAGATTGGATAACCAGGTACTTTTTCAGTGGAGGTACGATGCCTTCAGCAAATCTTCTCCTTTATTTTCAGGTTAGCTCTCAAATTCGGTTTCTTGATCGTTTCTTTCCTTCAATTATGTTAGTATGGTTTGATTTATTGACCATAGATTTGCAGTAGTTTAAGGGCAATTGCATGTAAATGCAACTTACTTTGGTCCGATTTCTATTTACTACGACGTACTTCCAAAACCTTCATTTATAACTGATCTTGTTTACTTCAACTGTATTCGGAACAAGCCATCATGTAAATATGTGATGTCTTTGGCATACAAGGCTTCATATCTGTTTAGTTTTGCAGGATGATGTTTCTGTAGTCCACCAGTGGCTTTTGAATGGGAAACATTATGCACAAACAAGGTAAATGATGAATGTGACCCATTTTCTTACATTTGTGCCCCCAGCAAGTTTCAAACCAAACCAAAAGAACCCCGTATATCCCACTACAATGAAATGAGGTATATAGGATGCCAAAAATGTCTAAATGTCTTATTAAACTGTTTTACTTTTAGAGCCCCAAACAGTTGTGAATCCAATGTAAAAGCGTTGCAATAAGTTTATATGACGTTTTTGGGTGCCTTTAACGAGTTCTTGAACACTTCTGAAATAAAATGTCCTATTAATTTTCTATGACATTATTTGAAGGAGTGTCCTATAAAAAGATGTGTTTATAGGAAACGTGGCAAAAGTGTTATGTACAAAAGCTAATATGGCACTTAATTTTAGAGGTGTCCTAAAAAAACATGTTAAAACCTCCTATAAACTTAGTGCAACGCTTTTACATATAGGTGCATAGTTATATGGTCCTAAAAACTCCGGTCATATAAAGCAACCTATTAGGACACTTAGATACTTTTGGCGTCCTATGAACCTGATTTTGTTGCAGTACATAGACCTGACTTCTATCCACAAGAGTAGAGTTGACATTTCCGTGAAGACCCCCAACACATTTCAAACCGTCTCTAGAAAATCATCGAATTCATCTATGCTTAGCTCCTTTAATTCGATGATTTGAAATGAAAAAGGAGGAACTTTTGACACAGTTTTTTCACGGTTTCCTGGATATCTTATGTTGTGTTGCAGTGAAGAGTGGCTAAAGAGAATGGATGAGAACATAACCTCAGTAAAGCCGATAATGGAGTCAACTTACGGCAAGGATTCAGCAGTCAAATGGACCGTGTATTGGAGAACATTCTTCATATCGGTTGCTGAATTATTTGGTTACAATAATGGAGAAGAATGGATGGTCGCACATTACTTATTCAAGAAAAAGTGATCTTAATTGCGAGACGAAAATCATACCACGAAATAAGTTCCTTCCATTGTATCAGTAATAAAAACAAATGTCTCAAAATGTCATAAAAGAAGGAGCATTGCTACAAGAAGTTTGGATTATAATTGTGTGACGATATATACTTCTTGTAGGTTGCGAAGCTCCTCGTAGTACAAAAGGTATGTTGTCTTGTTTCATTGATTCTCCATCGAACATTTTGAAGTACATTGGCGTGTATGATTACTTAACCACAGTGTTCTGATGGGATCCAGTGCATTGATGCTGGTGATCGTGCATCCGGTGTATGTTTATTGTTGTCGTATGATCTACATTTATAATATCAACCTAGTGTTTTTATGGGTATATATATATATATATATATATATATATATATATATATATATATATATATATATATATATATATA